>NC_026000.2:36442108-36658371 GCF_000442705.2 Elaeis guineensis | reverse complement strand
ACTTTTCTAAAAAGATTGCCTTAAGGCTGACGAACACCTTTTGAACATCAGCATGGTAGAAAAAATATCCTTTTATCTCTTTGGGGTACCCTATGAATGAGCATTTGTCAGACCTAGGTCCAAGTTTGTCTGTGACTAATCGTTTGACATAAGTCGGACACCCCCAGACCCTAAGGTGTGAAAGTACTGGCTTACGCCCTATCCATATCTCATATGGAGTCTTAATTACAGACTTACTTGAAATCCTATTTAACAGATAACAGGCCGATTCGAGTGCATATCCCCAGAAGGATATCAGCAAGCTAGCAAAAAAACCCATCATGGATCGGACCATGTCTAACAAAATCCGATTCCTCCTTTCAAACACACCATTATGCTGTGGTGTTCCTGGAGGAGTCCATTGAGAGAGAATCCCATTCTCTCCTAGATATGTGTGAAACTCACTAGAAAGGTATTCTCCTCCTCGATCAGATCGAAGAGTTTTAATACTCTTCCCAGTTTATTTTTCTACTTCACTTCAGAATCGTTTGAACATTTCAAATGAATCCGACTTATGTTTTATCAGATAGACATATCCATATAGGTATAGGTCATCCGTGAAAGCTATGAAGTAGAAATATCCACCTCTAGCACTGGTGCTCATGGGCCCACATACATCAGTATGTACTAGGCCCAAGAGCTCAGTAGCTCTCTCACCTTTTCCAGTAAAGGTGACTTGGTCATTTTACCAAGAAGACAGAACTCACAGGTTGGAAGTGATTCACAATCACTGACTTTGAGGATTCCCTCTTGAGTCAACCTGTTTATTCTGTTCTTATTTATATGACCTAGCCTCCAATGCCATAAGTAGATATTTGACACACTATCTAATCTAGGGTGCTTGCCAGTAGAATAGACTCTTATCAGGCTTGATCTTTTTGGTCTGGCTCTGCACAGATGTCCCAGCCTGAACTTGCACCTTCTTAACTTTCTTCTTCTTGTTCTTCTTTCCTTTCTCAAAGGGTCGAGAACCAGAAGATGAACCTCCCACTGAGTTCACTGAGTTCACCGACTCCTTGAGGAGTTGGTGATCCTTCTCAAAGTTCTGAAGCAACCCCATTAACCCATGGTAGTTTACTTCAGGCTTTGTCATTCTATAATGAGTGAGGAATGGGAGACAAGACTTGGGCAGCGAGTTCAGTATTGCATCTTTCCCAAGCTGCTCATGCAAGGGAAAGCCGAGCTTGCTCAATCGTTCCATCAGCTCGATCATGTACAATACATGATCAGTGATAGAGACTCCATCCCGTATTTTGGCGTTGAAGATGGCACAACTAGTCTTGTGCCTCTCTACGTCATCGGGTGTGCCAAAGGTATCCTCCAACACTTGAAGCATGTCCTTTGGCTGAGCCGTCTCGAATCTGCGACTGAACTCGTCGCTCATGATAGCAGCCAGCATGATACAGCGCACCGTGGTCCGGTCACTGAGCCACTTCTGGTAAGTGTCTCTAACTGTTCCACGTGCATTGACAGCTGGCTCCTCAGGTGCAGGATCCATTATCACATATAGGATCCGTTCATGCTCCAGGACTATCTTCAACTTTCGGTACCAGCTACCGAAGTTGGGTCCCACCAACTTATCATTGTCCAACAATGATCGGAGCGATAGGGAAGTGGCCATAGTTGCACAAAGGAGAACCATAACCTAATTAGTAATTGATTCATTAAACCTAAAGATTTGGACTTTAATCAAAAGGTTTCTCTCACTATTTTATTCGAATTGGTAGCCTCTACCTTCAATTCGAGGAATTACCCTAATTCCTTAGCGGGTACTAGAATCCACTTAGACTGCACACAAGCCCAACTTTGGTTGGCCAACCCATGTACATCTAAGGGTAGGTTCATAACCAATTGTTTCTCTAAACAATTTCTAGTAATTTTAATTTTGCCCCAGAAACCTAATCAGTAGGCTTTGGCCTCCACTGTAAGGATCCGGTTAGGTCCAACCATTAACATGATCATACTTGGTGTATCCAACCAACGAATGATTAAGCCCAACTTTGGTTGGCTCACCTAACCACCATTAGAGAGACACTTCCAAGTCATCATATGATGAGTGATAATTCCATTAGTCAACAAGCACCAGGCCTTTGGGTCTGCAATGATTATTGAGTTCATGGACTCATTATCAAACACCTTAATGGGAGGCTATGACTCAGTTATCTCCATAACTTTATCATTTTAAGGACCTAATAATTTTAGAGGATTTAAATAATATAGAGGATGAGGTCAGATGAACCAGCTTATCATGATCCTCCCACTGGCTTCACCAAGTCAGCTTAAGGGAGACCAGGGCTGGTCTAGGAGCATCTAAATCAGTCACACTGATTTACCTAGCTGACATGGGTCAGCTCGAATAGTCAAGTGATCCGATCAAAACATAATTTCACCAAGAGGCCAGGTAAGTTCGATCAGTGGGAGGGTCTGCCAAAGCTTGCCTTAGACACCATCATGAATGGCCAGATAAGCGGGCTCCCAATTAAAAACCACCGGTCTGGTTTACCTTAGACACCAACTGGTTTAATTAGTTTCGATTAGATCAACCTAACAGTTCGTGCTAGACCGCTTAGCCAAGAATCAAGTCCATTTGGTTCTCGTTAAAGACATGGACTTGACCAACTACAACTATTGTAATTGATCTAGAGAATCCTTGACCTAATCTAAGACAACAATTGATTAGATTTAGTTAATTCTCTAATTAAGTCCATCTTTAATCTAACCATAGGTCTAACCCAATTAATGGACCTAATTTCCACTAACCCATTAACCCAATGTGTTATGATTTGTGTCTTAGGTTCTTCAATTCACAATCCTAGAACCTAATCAAACAACTTCTTAATTCTTAATTAAGTTTTGGGCTGAGGGTTGGGTTCGGCTTTTCAAAAAAAAATCATTTTCATATTTGTAAAATAATTTTACAATATGATTCTACCAATCATATTGCATGTTTGATTCATAATCAAGATGCAAGTGAAATAAACATGAAACTACTTTAGATCTAATCTGAACAGGTTCACGTAATTGAAACAATTTCAACTTTAAATAATTTTTTTGCATAAAAATTATTAACAAAGAGATTTTATTTCAGATTTAAACATCTTTTAAATCTAATAAATCATAAATTTAATCTAGATCATATCTAACAAATTTATGATTAAAGATAGATCTACACAAACTAGGACAACCTTTGCACTGTAAGGGGTAAACCTTACAGCAGGACAACCTTGCAGTTTGTGATTGATCTAAAATTTTAATTTTAGATTTAATAATCAGATTATAAATTAGATCTAATCTAAAAAATAATCTAAGCATGTATAAATAATCATGTAATAAAGAACCTTGCTCTGATACCAATTGAAGGAACCTGATCTAGGGTTTCAGGGTTAGATCTTGAAAAAGAGGGTTAGATCTTGAAACTTTTTTAAGATCATACAGCGGAAGACTAAAATAAATCAAAATTTATTTTCTAAGATCAGAAAATCCCTAGATCTAAGATCCTATTACATGATTATTACATGGTATTAAATCAAAAATTAAAATATATTTAAATATAGTATGAACTACATGTTGATCATATCAACATGTTTCTATACTAGCTACATCTAATATCTGTGTTAAACAATAGATCAGATCTATTACCTTGCAAGTTAGACATTCTAACCTTGCTGATCTGGGCTTGAGGATGATGTTGCAAGCCGCACATGCGTCCGGCCTCTAGGAGTCGTCCACACGAGCCCACGAATCTCGATCAGAAGTCCTGCTTCAGGAAATCAGCACAGTATGCTAGTACTGCGCTGATCCTTCTTTGATGGTTGATCAGGTGCCTCCTTCTTCTTGATTTGGACTCTTCCAAAGATGGAAAGTAGAAGGAAGAGTTTCAAATCTGAGACACTCTCAGGAAACTCAAGATGGAAGGAGGAAAGATATGAAAATAAAAACCCTAGAAGAAGACCCTCTTCTTCTTCACGTTTTTCTCTCTAAATGCCCAAACTTGCGTCTTTTATATCTCCACGACCCAAAGGTATTTCTCTCTGATTTTTGGATGGAAGAAAGACCTCTCAATAAACTATCTCCACTCAAAATTTTACAAAGAAACTCATCTTATATAGAGAGATATGATAGAGTCCTTGTCTAGGTCAAACACCTAGTCAAGGCTTATCCAAACATGGCAAGTAAAGGGACGTCCAACTCTTGAGCACCTCCTTCATATTTTCGTGGATGGATCAATGGAAAAGGGTGCACAATGTAAACCCTAAAAGCCATGAAAATTTGAAAAAAAATTTGGATAAATTTGGTGCAAAATTGAAAGAGTTTTGGATTTCTAAAACTCTATCTCATAGAATTCGAAATCCAAACTTATTCCTTTTAGATTTGATCCAAATCACCTTCCATGTAAGAAAGAAGAGAGGAGACCTTTTGTGAACGTGGGAGAGATCTGGGAGAGGGCTTTTGTCACACAAAATAAGTGGAGATTGGCGTTGAATAAGAGAGAGGGCGTGGAGAAGGTTTATATGGCGCAAGGTGGAATCCTAGTCCTACTAGGATTCTGTCTCATAACTTGTTTTAATTTGGTTTCCCAAACCAAATCAAATCAAAATTAGATCAACCCAATTAAAATAGGTTTTAACCCAATTAAGAACCTAATTTAATCAGATTAAATTATATTTAAATCTGATTTAATTTTCTAATCAAATTAGAAATTAGATTGACCCAAGTCCTAGTTGAACTAGGACTAGTTTTTTCTTGCACTTGGCTTATCCAATAAACCAATTGGACTTGATCCAATCAAGCCCAAACCAAATCTAATTAAATTATATTTAATTAGACTTAATCTCAGCCCATTGGCTTAATCAAATTAAGCCAATTAGTAATCAAATTGCTAATCGATCCTCCTGTAACACTTGTACTGGGTTAAATGTCAATCGTATTGATCATTTAACCCTAGAACGATTCTTAATCGTTGATCAACCATCTGATCGGATCATGAACTCTAATGTGTGTGACCTCATAGGTCCGAACCTAAGCCGGTAGCATAGGAATAAATTTCTATACCAATCGAAGTGACCATCTAGCAATGATACCCGACGACCGGATAGGTCGAATGTGTAGAACAACATCCTTAGAACCCATGCGGATATAGTTTTCATATAATTCATCCCCTTGACCAAAATGATCATAGGACACCCCAGAGCTCAACTGTCAACTCTGATCAGGTTGTCCACATTGTATTTCAAAATATCAAATCCATCTGATGGATTACCCTGGCCAAGGTTTTGCTAAATTGAAATACAGCGACTCATTCTTCTCCAACTCTTGGAGTGGTCAATCCCATCTCGATCACACTCTGACTTCGCAAGTACTTGACTGTGCCCAGAAGCCTTCCGTCCCTGAATTAGAAATTCAGTTAGTCCAGTACCAAAGCATAGTGAGTTGCTTGCAAGTCACTGAGGTGATCTCAAGTCTAAGGGACACTTATACCTATATCCCATCAGAGACATTCTCGACAGTAGAATGCTCTGGAGTTGGTCACGTTCAATGACGATGTACCCTTATATCTCACCTGTATGCCATACCAGTGTCTCCACACTCCTTGGTTAAGAGGACAACCAACCCATATGGCCTACAGCGACCTATGCTTGATAGAAGCTGTCGTCCTTATTAACAGCCTATCATTTGGTCGTGAACAGTTTTAAGGACTAATCGATAAATCCTCTCTTTATCGAACTTAAATAGTCCTAAGGACTTCATCATAACAACGGAGTTCATTAGAAGATGAAAGCTTATGATAAAAATGCCAAATATATTTTATTTATTAACAAATCAATTACAATACTTGGTTGCTCAACCGTCAACAGCTTGACGATTGGCTTTTTGGGACACATTTCCCAACATACACAACATCCTACACTCGATGAACGTCATCAGCCTTTAATGACGTATAATTTGATCGCAAACATGTTTAAGAACTATCCAATAAATCCTTCTCCATCAATTGTTTTATAATTCTAAGGACTTCATCATAACACAAGAATTCTAATAAGAAAGATGTACACTTTGTGATGAAAAATACTAAATAATTTTTATTATTTCATAATCCATATCTAATTACAAGAAGCACAATCGTCCAAATAATTGGCTTTAGGACATATTTTCTAACCCTATATACCTTGCTAGATATAAAGTATCCTAAAAAGATATCCTCAATTGATTTGGCATCAAATTTCTCTATATTATCCTTTTCATTATTTAGTATGAAATATTTACAACCAAAAATATGAAAGTAGTTTATGCTTGGTTTTCTACCTTTCTAAAGCTCATATGGTGTTTTCTTTAAAATAGATGAAATTAAAATATGATTTAGAATATAACATGCTATGTTGATGGCTTTCATCCAAAAATATCTTGGTAGATCAATTTCACACAATATAGTGGGTGCTATTTCTTCCAAAGTATGATTTTCTTTCTGTTATCCCATTTTGTTGAGGTGTCCTAGGTGCAAAAAAATTATGTTCTCTTTCTTTTTTATTGTAAAAATTTTCAAATTGTTGATTTTCAAACTCGAATCTATGGTCGCTACGAATGCACACTATTGATAAGTTCTTCTCATTTGATGCTTTGCGATAAAATTTAGTAAAAGCAAAAAATATTTTATCCTTTTAAGCTAAAAACATAATCCATGTAAAACGTAAAAAGTCATCTACAATTGCAAGGCCATATATTTTTTTCTCCTAAACTTGTGATCCTAGTTGGTCCAAACAAATCCATGTGAAGCAACTCCAAGGGTCTAGAAGTTGAAACATTGCCTTTTGGTTTAAAAAAGTTTCTTGTTTATTTTTCAAGTTGGCAAGCATCACAAATTTGATTCTTTTTAAAGTTTAGTTTAGGTAAGCCTTTAACAATATCTCTTTTAAGCTTTGAAAGTAAATCCATACTTACATGGCCTAATCTATGATGCGACAATCAGCTAGTCTCACTAATTTTGGCATCCATTACAATAAGATATTGATCATGCTTCATGTGAAGATTATCTATATCAACCATGTAGATGTTATCATGTCTATATCCAATGAACATAATGCTTTTATCATTGGGACTAGATATAATGTATAATAATGATTCAAAAATTATTTTATATCCCTTATAATAAAATTGCTAATACTAAGTAAGTTATGTTTCAATCCATCAACTAATAAGACATTTTGAATAGAGGTAGAGGGTGAGATACGAATGTTATCAATACCAATAATACGTCCTTTTCTATTATCTCCGAAGGTAACAATTCCTCCATCCTTTAATTTGAGAGTGATAAAGTATGATTTGTCACCCATCATATGCCTTGAGCAGTCACTATCAAGGTACCAAATTTTTTTTCTTTCTTTGACTGCAAGACATATCTATAAAATAGAATCAAGTAGAGATTTTAGGTATCTAAGTCATCTTGAATCTTTTAGGATTAGTTCTTAATGTTTCTTTTGGAACCCATACCTTTCTAATCATATTTTCATTTAATTTTCTAAAATCACATGAATAAGATTTATGTCCCATTTTTTCACAACAAAAGCATATAACATTTGAAGAAGAGTTTGAAGAAACTTTTATAAAGAAGTTCTTAAATAATTTCTGTTTCTTTTTAGGTTTGAATTCCAAACTAGCTTTGTTAAAAATAGCTTATTGCTCATTTAAAATCATTTGCAACTTTTTGAAACTAAAAGTAAATTTTTCAATAAGGTTTAAGCTTTTCCAATTCATCTTTTAAGTTTCGATTTTCACAAACTAGAGACTCAACCTCTTTTGAAATTTATTCCTTTTCATGAATCAAATTAAGATTTTGTTTCTTTAATTTCTTATTTTCAAACTTACTTTTCTAAATCCGTCATAAGTTCTGAAAATACTTCTTATAATTCATCAAATATGAAATCTAGAGAGTTTTAAGTACTTACCTCCTCTTGATGAGCCATCAAGTAAAGGTTAGCCACCTTTTGTATGTCCTCATCGAAGCTTTAAGTCCTCACCATCGCTCTATGTGGCCATCATCGCCTTCTTCTTAATCTTCTTTAATTGATTTTTTGAGAAGGGGACAATCTATTTTACTCAAAACATATAGGAAGTTCTTTATCTTTCTCCTTCTCCCTATCTTTACTCGATTCTTCCTTGAATGGCCTTCTCTTGAAGTTTTACTTCTTCTTCTTCATGAACCTCTTGAACCTTCTTGCAATCAAAGCCAAATCATCCTCTTCACTTTCTTCATCCAACTCATCGCTTTTATCATCTTCAATTACGGTTGACTTGAGTATGATGGTCTTTTTCTTCTTACTTTCCTCCTCAATATTTTACTTCATGGTTAACTCATGGGTCATGAGAAAATCAATAAGTTCTTCTAATGGAAGCTTGTTGAGGTCCTTGGCTTCTAGGATTGTGGTGACTTTAGCTTCCCATGCATTCGGTAGAGACCTAAAAATTTTGTGAACAAGTTTACTATTAGTATAAGATTTTTTTAAAACTTTTTAAATTATTTATAATGTCAGTAAATCTAATGAACATATTTGTAATAAATTCATTTGACTCCATTTTGAATAATTCATATCTATGAACAAGCATATTAATTTTAGACTCCTTGACTTGGTTGGTACCCTCATGGATAACCTCCAATCTATTCCAAATTTTTTTAGCTGAAATATAAGGAGAAATTCTATTGAATTTATTGGCATCTAATACACAATATAAGACATTCATAACTTTAGCATTTACTTCAATCAGTTTCATATCAAGCTCATCATAATCTTCTTCATGTTTGGGAACATCATTACCATCTACTTTAATTGTAGGCATGTATAGACCTTTGATTATCACTCTCCAAAGTTGATAATCTAGTGCTTGAATATAAATAAGCATACATGCTTTCCAATAAGTGTAATTTGTTCCATTGAACAAAGATGGTCGATTGATTAATTATCCTTCAATAAGAGAGGCACTCATTTGGGTTGCCATTTGATCTTAACTCTTGATCGTTAGATCAAATATTGCTGAGTACCAAACTCTGATACTACTTGTTGCGTAGCAAGACAATCCAAGAGGAGAGATGAATTGGGTTTTTCAAAAATTTAAACAAAATATGTGCAAATTTTGCAAAATTGTAAGGAATATATGAGTGCAAAAGATTATGCAATCAAAGAAGCAAAAATATAGAAAATATGGAAAGAAGAATAGAAGGTAAGTAACACCCAAACATCATAATTTTAATAGTGGTTCGGTGCCTCCGGCACCTATGTTCACTCTCCAAGATTCTCTTAAAAATTTTTCTTATAATACATTCAAAATTACAGTCGGATAGTTTTTCCATGCTCACTATCCAAAATTCAGTTAGTTTTGCATGGGATCATCAATCAAAATCTAACCCAAGCCAATCCTTGACTTACAATCCAATTACAATGCTTGGATGAGCCTATCCCCTAGCTTTAATTCTTATTGAAGCTAGTTATAGTAGATAGATAAAAATAAAGTAATAAAACTACAAAAGCTCCTTTAATGAGCAAATGATTGTCGATGAAGCTTGTGGAATCTCTTCTTGAAAATTTTTTTGTTGAGGGAGTTATCTTCTTGCTGAAAAGGCTCTCTTGATTTGATTGTTCAAATAGTTGAGGAGTGAAAGCTCTCTATTCAATACTTTTTGATTTTTCTTATTGTTTTTCACTTTTCTCTTTGATTCTCACTTTTTTGTCTAGTCAATTAGTTGTTGGAAGTGTTAAATTACTATTTGGAAGTCCAAAAAATCATTTTTGATTGTTGGAATCTGAAATAGAGCCGTTGGACACAAATCTACAATGTTCTGAAAATTTTGTAGATCTAGCCATTGGAACTCGAGTCAACTCGGATTAGGCTTGAGTCGACTCGGATGGCCTTCGAGTCTGTTCTTTCAAAAATCTAATATTCTATCTTTTCCTGTAACTTCGACTCGAGTAACTCAAGTTGACTTGATCTACCGCTCAGAGCTTCAATTTTTTATTTTGGATAATTATTTTTCTACCATTCCTCATCCGAATCGACTTGGGTGAAATTTGAGTCAACTCGAAGACATTACAGCTAAAACATTTGCATGCTAGTGTGGGAAAATTCAATACAGGGGTAAAATGATAATTTTAAAACTTTTTTAAAATTATGATTTTACAGTAAAAAATATTAATTAATCTAATTAATTAACATAAATTTATTCTACACTAGGATCTAAATATGATATATAGCATGCATTCATTTAAATTTGAAATTCAAATTCGAACAGTAAACACTTTACTGTAATATGTTCAGAACACAATACTTTGTGTGGGTAGTAGATCGCCGCAATCTGATCACCGTCAGGAGAGTCTGATCATCGTGACGCAGCCACACAGCATGTTTGACCTCTATGGATCGTCCACACAAAGCTCCCGATCTGATCGACTCCTCACGAGTGCTAGCTCGTTGTAGAGCCCTTTTGACGGTGGATGCTGATCGAACTCCTTCGATCGATGTCTGTCGATTCTTTGAATGCTTCGGATTATCAACAAACATGCTTGAGAGGATGTTGAAGATCTCTCTGAGATTTTGTGGGCTCACGACACTCGTAGCTCACTTTCTCACTCTCCAAACCCCAGGCTAAAACTCTAGGGAACTCACCGGAAACTTGCACCCACTTTTCTTTCTTTTCTTTCTTTTTCTCTTGGAAGGATATGGACTTCCTTTCACGCACAAGACTTCTCACGCTTCCAAATTTTTCTCCAAAAATTTTCTTCTTGCACGCCCCACTCTTCTCCTCCTTTTATAACAACGTCAAACATCTTATCCAAAAGAAAGGATAAAGATGAGTAATTGCACATTTGAATTCAAATCAAATTTTGAATTCAAATGGACACCAACTCATCCCTTATCCACTAAAGGCGTGAGGCATGGCTTAAATTATGTATGGAGTGATTTCATGAGAAACCTTTTCTCATGTAATAAATGGGACGTAAAAAAAAGATAAGGCGCAAAGATTGATTGCGCATTCAAATTCAAATTTTATTTTGAATTTGAATGGCCAACCAATCATCCTTATCCATTCATTTGGCACATTAAAGTGGGGCATGGAGAGGGCTTGGTGTGAGAAATAATTCATGAGAAGATCTTCTCATGAATTCAAATGGGTGCAATGGAAGTGAGGTGGCGCATGGAGATTGGATCAAGGTGGTTTAATTATTTAAACCAACCTAATTGAACCAAATAAGTTAGGTCCAATTAGACTAATTTAAACCAACTAATTAGACTTAATTAGGCTCAATAAAATTCCTAATCAAATCAGAAATTGACTAAGCCCAACCCCTGATCAAATCAAGAATCAAACCATCTCGACGATTAGGTCAACTCTTAACCTAATCGGGTCAAACCCAACTGAATCCAATTCAATTGACTTGATCCAAAAATAATTATTCTATCAAATTGAGTTAATTAGTGATTAAATTATTAATTAAATCTCTCATAAATACTGAGTCCAAATCCAATGGGCAATCGGGCATCAGAATTCATCGATATTTAATCCTGATCGAAAAGTCCCAACCAGTGGGACTCTTGACCCCGGTACCCATAATGTGTGGAACTCGTGATCAGAGAATCCTGATTCTCGATCACTGAGTCCAAAATGTAGATTCTACATCAGCCATCAGATCAGATAGGAACCTCTAATGTGTGTGACCCCGCAGGTTCGAACCTAAACCGGTAGCACAGGAACCAATTCCTTACTAATCGAAGTGACCATCTAGTAATGGTACCCGATCCGGATAGGTCGAAGAGTTGCAATCGCAACACTCAGAACCTACATGAATATGGTTACTGTATAATTCATTTTTTGACCTCTGTGTTTAGGATGACTCAGGGTTAAACTGTCAACCCTGATCAGATCATCCGAATCGTGCTCAACTCAAACAGTCCTGTGACTCCTCACAAGGACTACCCTGGCCAAGATTTTGCTAAATTAAACACGACTGTACACAGCTCCTAAACTGGAGTGGTCAATCCCATCTTGACACATGCACCGACAAGTCAAGTACTTGACTACACCCAGCAGCCTTCCGTCACTGAATTAAAAATTAGGTAGTCCAGTGCCTAAGTGCAGTGAGTTACTTGCAAGTCACCATGGCGGTCTCAGGTCGGAGGATATTTATACCCATATTCCATCGAAGCAAATTTTGACAGCAGAAATAGCTCCGGAGTCGTCACGTTCAGTGCAGATTACCCTTACATCTCACCTGTATGCCATACCAGTGTCTCCACACTCATTGGTTAAGAGGACAACCAATCTATATGGCACACAACGACCTATGCTTGATAAACATTGTCATCGTTGGTAACAATGTATCATTTGGTCGCGAACAGATTTAAGGACTAAATGATAAATCCTCCTTTGTCGAGTCTAAATAGTCCTAAGGACTTCACCACAACATAGGAGTTCATTAGAAGATGAAACATTTTATGATAAAAAATATCAAAATAATTTTTATTAATTCATAATTCATATACAAATATAAAAATGAGCACAACCGTCAACAAACTAATGATTGACTTTGGATACTATTCCCAACAATCTCCTACTTGGCCTAAAGCCAATCGGTGCAGTATCTAATACCCATCTTCGACTTGTAGTTGTCGAACTCCTTCACCGTAATGGCTTTAGTAAATGGGTCAGCCAGATTCTCCTTCCCATCGATCTTCTGAAGATCGACATCACCTCGATCCATAATTTCCCGATGAGATGGTAGCGGCGCAGAATATGCTTCGTCCACTGGTGTGCCTTTGGTTCCTTCATCTGAGCAATGGCTCCAGAGCTGTCACAGTAGAGCAGAACTGGACCAACAAGGGAGGGTGCTACTCCGAGCTCGGTGATAATTTTCTCAGCCACACCGCTTCTTTGGCAGCATCTGATGCAGCGACATACTCCGCCTCACAAACTGAATCAGCCACTATGTGCTGCTTGAAACTTTTTAGCAGATAGCCCCACCATTAAGGGTAAAAATAAATCCCGACATATTTTTACTTCATCATGATCAGATTGGAAACTAGAGTCTGTAAACCTATAAGTCTCAAGTCTGATTCACCATAAACAAGCCACTGGTCTTAGTATTTCTTAAATACTTCAGGATGGTTTTAACAACCTTTCAGTGATTCTCCCCTGGATCAGATTGGTATCTACTCACTACCCCTAGTGAGTATGCCATATTTGGTTGTGTACATGTCATGGCGTACATGATAGATCCCACTACGAAGCATATGGAATCCTACCCATACGCTCTCTCTCTTGAGGTGTTGTCGACAATCCCTCTTTGAGAGAGAAATTCCATGGCCTATCCGAAGATAGCCTTTCTTGAAATTCTCCATGCTGAACCTCTTCAGCATAGTATCAATGTACGTGGACTGAGATAAACCAAGCAACCTTTTAGATCTATCCCTATAGATCCTCATCCCTAGGATGTAGGAAGCTTCTCCAGATCCTTCATGGAGAACTGTGACGACAGCCAAATCTTTATTCCCTGTAATGCAGGGACATCATTTCTGATTAAGAGAATGTCATCCACATACAATACAAGAAATACTACTACTGGACCATTAGCCCACTTATAAATGCATGGTTCTTCTCCGTTCTTAATGAAGCCATACATCTTGATCGTCTTATCAAAACGTATGTTCCAACTCCGTGATGCCTGCTTAAGTCCATAAATGGACCTCTGTAGCCTGCACACCTTAGACTCATTTGTGGATGTGAATCCTTAGGTTGTATCATATACACCTCTTCATCCAGCTCTCCATTTAGGAAAGCTGTCTTCACATCCATCTGTCAGATTTCATAGTCCAGATGGGCAGCTATCGCAAGCATAATCCGAATGGATTTGAGCATTGCCACAGGAGAAAATGTCTCATCATAGTCTATACCATAACGTTGATGATATCTCTTGGCAACCAACGGGCTTTATAGATTTTACCTTTCCGTCTGCGCCTCTCTTCCTCTTGAAGACCCACTTACACCCTATGGATTTTACTCCTTCGGGTGGGTCAACCAATATCCACACATCGTTGACCTTCATGGACTCCATTTCGGATTTCATAGCCTCCAGCCATTTTTCAGAGTCGGATCTCTGCATTGCATCCATGTAGATGATCAGATCCTCATCATTTTCATCAAGTTCGATAGGATCGCCGTCCAGACCAAGAAACCATAGTATCTGTCTGGTTGACGTGGTACTCTACCAGATCGCCTTAAGGGTGCTTGAACAATGGGCTCTGGATCTGATCTAACCAAATCCGATTCAGGTTCAGCAACTTGTGTCGATTTTTCCACCTGTCGAACTTCGTCAAGTTCGACCTTAGAGGCAACAGTCCCTTCACCAAGGAACTTCTTTTCCAAAAAGATTCCTTAAGGCTGACAAACATTTTTTGCTCATCAGCTAGGTAGAAGTAATACCCTTTGGTCTCTTTTGGGTACCCTATAAAATTATACTTGTCAGACCTAGGTCCAAGCTTGTCCGTAATTAAACGTTTAACATAAGCCGGACACCCCCAAACCTAAGGTGTGAGAGTACTGGCTTACGTCCTATCCATATCTCATATGGCGTTTTGGTTACAACTTACTCGAAACTCTATTTAGAAGGTAACAAGCCGATTTGAGCGCATATCTCCAGAGGAAGATCGACAGACCAGCAAACCCCATCATAGATCGAACCATGTCCAACAAGGTCCGATTCCTCCTTTCAGATACACCATTATGTTGTAGGGTTCCAGGAGGAGTCCACTGAGAGAGAATCCATTCTCCCTAAGATATGTCAGAAAATCATTGGAAAGGTATTCACCTCCTCGATCAGATCGAAAAGTTTTAATACACTTTTCAGTTTATTTTTCTACCTCATTTCAGAATAGTTTGAACATTTCAAACGACTTCGATTTATGCTTCATTAAATAGACATACCAATATTCGATAGGTCGTCTGTGAAGGTTATGAAGTAGAAATATCCACCTCTTGCACTTGAGCTCATGGATCCACATACATCAGAATGTACCAAACCCAAGAGTTCACTGGCTCGCTCACCTTTTCCAGTAAAAGGTGATTTGATCATTTTACCAAGAAGATAGGACTCACAGGTTGGAAGTGATTCACAATCACCTACTTCAAGAATTCCTTCTTGAGCCAACCTGTTTATCCTGTTCTTATTGATATGACCTAGCCTATAGTGCCAAAGGTAGACTTCTGACACATTATCTATTCTAGGGCATTTACCGAAGGTTTGAACCACATTAACAAGTTGTGATAGAAAGTAAATTCCATTATTAAGTTGTCCAACAAACATTGTAACATCATTCAAAATGATATTGCAAATATTTTTTTTTATTAAAAATTGATAACCATTTATGGCCAAAAGGCCTACAGAAATAATATTTAATAAAAAGCTTGGACAATAGTGACATTCACTCAGAATTATGTTTCGAGAATTGATTACAAGGTTCATGATTCCTAATGCTAGAATTGAAACTTTGCTTCCATCTCCAACGTTCAGGAATCTCTCGCCTTCATCAAATCTCCTACTGACCTGCAGACCCTACATCGAATTACAAATATGATAAGGGCTTCCGGTATCCAATACCCAGGCAGTAGTATCACAAATGAAAAAGTTGCAAGGTGTTATCATATAAGTACCTTGCTTCTTCTTCGGCTTGTTCGGGTCCAGGGAAGCAATGTATAGAGGACAGTTCCTCTTCCAGTGCCCCTGCTTCTTGCAAAAGAAGCACTCCACCTGGCTTTGGTCAGGCTTGCGCTTCTTGGTTTGACCCTGTGCAGACGTCCCAGCATGCAGCTGACCTTCTTATTCTTGTTCTTCTTGTTTTTCTTCTTCCCTTTCTTAAAGGGTCGACGATCAGAAGAAGACCCTCCCACAATATTCACCGACTCCTTATAGAGCTGGTGATTCTTCTCAAAGTTCTGCAGCAACCCCAACAAACCGTGGTAGTTCACTGCAGGCTTTGTCATCCGAAAATGAGTAAGGAAGGGGAGGAAGGACTTGGGCAATGAATTAAGGATCGCATCCTTACCGAGCTGCTCGTGCAGGGGAAAGCCCAGTTTAGTTACTCGCTCAATCATTTCGATCATGTACAGTACATGATCAGTGACTGAGGCTCCATCCCTCATCTGAACATTGAAAATAGCACAACTAGTTTTGTGCCTTTCAACATCGTCAGGCATGCCAAAGGGTCGTTCAACATTGAAGCATCTCCTGTGGCTGGGCATTCTCGAACCTGTGGCTGAACTCATCATTCATTGCCGCCAGCATAATGCACCGAATGGTGGTACGATCGTTGAGCCACTTCTGATAAGTGTCTCAGACCATCCCTCTAACGTTCGGGGCTGGCTCCTCAGGTGCCGGATCCGTTACTACATAAAGGATCCGCTCATGCTCAAGGACGATTTTTAATTTTCGATACCAGCTATCAAAATTAGGTCCCATGAGCTTGTCATTATCTAATAATGACCGGAGGGACAGGGTAGTGGCCATAGCTGCATAAAAAAAATCAGACCTCTATTAGTACATAAATTATAAATACTAAAGACTTGGACTTTAGTCTAAAGTTTCTCTCAGTATTTTTATGAATTGGTAGCCTCAACCTCCAATTCGAGGAATTACTTTAATTCCTTAGTGGGTACTAAAATCCACACAAACTACACACGAGCCCAACTTTGGTTGGTCAACCCATGTGCATCTATGGGTAGGTTCATAACCAGTTATTTCTCTAAACAACTTCTAGTAATTGATTTTGCCCCAGAAGCTAATCGTAGGCTTTGGCCTCCACTGAAAAGATCTGGTTAGGTCCAACCATTAACATGATTTGATTTGGTGAATTGGACCAATAAATGATCAGGCCCAATTTTGGCCAGCCAACCTGACCACCATCAGAAAGACTCAAACCAAATTATCATATTATGAATGATAATTCCATTAGTCAATAAGCACCATGCCTTTGGGCCTTCAATGATTATTAAACTAATGACTCATTATCACTCACTTAATGGGAGGCTATGACTTAGTTATCAATATAACTTAATCATTTTTAGGGACCTAATAATTTTTGAGAATTTTATTAAAGGATAAATGAGAAGAAAATATCCAGCCAATTTTAATCCTCCCACTGACTTCACCAAGTCAGATTAAAAAAAGATTTAATTAAAGCTAGCATTAAGAGCACCTAAATCAGTCAAACTGATTTACCTAATGACATGGGTGAGCTCTAATCACCAAGTGATCTAATCAAAACCTAATTCACCAGGTTGGCCAGGTAAGTGAGATCAGTGGTGGGGATAAGCCATTAACTCATCAGAGATCGAATCACTACGAGTAGCTCCCGCTTAAAAACCACTGGTCAAAATGCCAAACTTACCTTAGACACCAACCGGTTCATTAGTTTTAATTTGATCAACTTATTAAATAGGGTTCCATCGCATAGCCATGAATTAAGTCCATCTTGGTCTAGTTAAAGACATGGACCCATTCAACTACAACTATTGGAGTTGAGTCTAGAGTATCCTTGACCTAATCTAATTCAACTTTTGATTAGATTTGACCAATTACTCTAATTTAGTCCATTTTTTTAAGCTAACCTTAGGTCTAACCCAATTATGGATCTAATCCATCTAACCCATTGACCCACAAGTTTATGCAATTGTCTTAGGTCTTAATTCACAATTCTAGACCTACTACACAATATTTAATTCTTTTAATTAAGAATTTAGACTGATGGGTCAGGGTTTGGCATTTCGAAAATAATTTTCAAATTTGAAAGATTTTATTTCATCAAATATGTTGACTCATTTCATAAATAGATCAGCACATTTCATAAATAGCAATCCTATTGCTAATTACATAACAGAAAATAACTCAATCAAAATAAATCATGAATATTCCTTTAGATCTAATCTAACACATTCATGATAAATTTCACAATTGAACCTTTACAATTAATTCCTTTCGCTGCTTAATCTGCATGGGATATAATTGCAGCGGCACCCCTACCGCCATAGGAGACCCCATCAAATGGGAGGAGAGGGCCTTTAAACCCTGCTTTTCTCCTATGACCGGACGGCCATGGCAACCAACCTAATTCGATTACTTGCTACTTGGATCAAGTATATCTAAATATATCAATTTTAAAATTTAAATTTCAAATTTTAAATTTCAAATTTTAAATTTTAAATTTCAAATTTCAAACAAATTTCAAATTTCAAATTTCAAATTTTTGAATTTTAAATTTTAAATTTTAAATTTTGAATTTTGAATTTTAAATTTTGAATTTTGAATTTGAATTTGAAATTTCAACCAAATTTTAAATTTTAAATTTCAAATTTTGAATTTTAAATTTTTGAATTTTGAATTTCGAATTTCAAATTTTAAATTTTAAATTTTGAATTTCAAATTTTTGAATTTTAATTTGAATAACTTTCAAAATTCAAATTTTAAATTTTAAATTTTAAATTTAAACTTTTAGATTACAACTTAATCTACACATGCAAATATATATATCATATCTAAGAACCCGCTCTGATACCATTTGTGAGGAAAATTCAGTGCAGGGGTAAAATGATAATTTTAAAACTTTTTTCAAAATTATGATTTTACAGTGAAAAAATATTAATTAATCTAATTAATTAACATAAATTTATCCTACGCTAGGATCTAACTATGATATATAGCATGCATTCATTTAAATTTGAAATTCAAATTCGAACAGTAAATACTTTACTGTAATGTGTTCAGAACACAATACCTTTGTGCGGGTAGTAGATCGCCGTAATCTGATCACCGTCGGGAGAGTCTGATCATCACGATGCAGCCACACTGTGTGTCTGACCTCTGTAAATCGTCCACACGAAGCTCCCGGTCTGATCGACTCCTCACGAGTGCTAGCTTATTGTAGAGCCTTTTTGACAGCGGATGCTGATCGAACTCCTTCGATCGATGTCTGTCGATTCTTTGGATGTTCGGATCATCAACAGATGTGCTTGAGAGGATGTTGAAGATCTTCCTAAGATTTTGTGGACTCACGATACTCGTAGCTCACTTTCTCACTTCCCAAACCCCAGGCTAAAACTCTAGGAAACTCACCGGAAACCTTGCACCCACTTTTCTTTCTTTTCTTTCTTTTTCTCTTGGAAGGATATGGACTTCCTTCTCACGCTCTCACGCCCCAAAATTTTTCTCCAAAAATCTTCTTCTTGCACGCCCCACTCTTCTCCTCCTTTTATAACAACGTCAAACGTCTTATCCAAAAGAAAGGATAAAGATGAGTAATTGCACATTTGAATTCAAATCAAATTTTGAATTCAAATGGACACCAACTCATCCCTTATCCACTAAAGGCGTGAGGCGTGGCTTAAATTATGCATGGAGTGATTTCATGAGAAACATTTTCTCATGTAATAAATGGAGCATAAAAAAAAGGATAAGGCGCAAAGATTGATTGCCCATTCAAATTCAAACTTTATTTTAAATTTGAATGGCCAACCAATCATCCTTATCCATTCATTTGGCACATTAAAGTGGGGCGTGGAGAGGGCTTGGCGTGAGAAAATAATTCATGAGAAGTTTCTTCTCATGAATTCAAATGGGTGCAATGGAAGTGAGGTGGGCATGGAGATTGGGTCAAGGTGGTTTAATTATTTAAACCAACCTAATTGAACCAAATAAGTTAGGTCCAATTAGACTAATTTAAACCCAACTTAATTAGGCTTAATTAGGCTCAATAAAATCTAATCAAATCAGGAATTGACTAAGCCCAACCCCTGATCAAATCAGGAACCAAACCATCTCGACAATTAGGTCAACTCTTAACCTAATCGGGTCAAACCCAACTGAATCCAATTCAATTGGACTTGATCCAAAAATAATTACTCAATCAAATTGAGTTAATTAGTGATCAAATCACTAATTAAATCTCTCATAAATACTGAGTCCAAATCCAATGAGCAATCGGGCATCAGAATTCATCGATATGTAATCCTGATCGAAAAGTCCCAATCAGTGGGACTCTTGACCCCGGTACCCATAATATGTGGAACTCGTGATCAGAGAATCCTGATTCTCGATCACTGAGTTCGAAACATGTAGGATTCTACATCAGCCATCAGATCAGATAGGAACCTCTAATGTGTGTGACCCCGCAGGTTCGAACCTAAGTCGGTAGCACAGGAACCAATTCCTGTACTAATCGAAGTGACCATCTAGCAATGGTACCCGACGTTCGGATAGATCGAAGAATCACAATCGCAACACTCAGAACCTACATGAATATGGTTACTGTATAATTCATCCTTTTGACCCCTATGTTTAGGACGACTCAGGGTTAAACTGTCAACCCTGATCAGATCATCCAAATCGTGCTCAACTCAAACAGTCCTGTGACTCCTCATAAGGACTACCCTGGTCAAGATTTTGCTAAATTGAAATACGACTGTACGCAGCTCCTAAACTGGAGTGGTCAATCCCATCTTGACACATGCACCGACAAGTCAAGTACTTGACTACACCCAGCAACCTTCCATCACTGAATTAAAAATTCAGGTAGTCCAGTGCCTAAGTGCAGTGAGTTACTTGCAAGTCACTGTGGCGGTCTCAGGTCGGAGGGATATTTATACCCATATTCCATCGGAGCAAATTTTGACAGCAGAAATAGATCCGGAGTCGGTCACGTTCAGTGCAAATGTACCCTTACATCTCACCTGTATGCCATACCAGTGTCTCCACACTCATTGGTTAAGAGAACAACCAACCTATATGGCACACAACGACCTATGCTTAATAAACATTGTCATCCTTGGTAACAACGTATCATTTGGTCGCGAACAGATTTAAGGACTAAACGACAAATCCTCCTTTGTTGAGTCTAAATAGTCCTAAGGATTTCACCACAACATAGGAGTTCATTAGAAGATGAAACATTTTGTGATGAAAAATGTCAAAATAATTTTTATTAATTCATAATTCATGTACAAATACAAAAATGAGCACAACCGTCAATAGGCTGACGATTAGCTTTGGAACACTATTCCCAACAGCTAGAACTTTCTTTATCTCTGATTTTCAACTTGGGTCGACTCAAATTCCACTTGAGTCAACTCGAGATCCCCTCAACTGAATTTTTTTAAAAACTTTTTCAAATTAAAACCTATTTTGATTCTAATCTTTTGACGATCTTTTCCACTTTCATTTCAAGATTTCTTCACTCCAATTAAGCTTCCAAAATCTTTTCTTTCAAATTTGTTTAAGCCTTAATTTAGGATCAATCTTTTGATACCATCTAATTTACTTGAAACCTCAACTTAATGAAACTATTAGAAAAATCATATACTCAAATATTTTGTTATTCATCAAAATCAAATCCTGGGCTCAACACTTTTTAATGGAATTGATATGATTCTTTCATTGGTAAAGTAGAATTGTTTGATGAAAGAAATTGGTGTTCAAATTGCCCTCCCTCAGCTAGGAGACCCTAGCTTCTTGATGCTAGTAGATCTCTTGGATCTTTAGAATATGGTTATACTCAACAACCTTTCTACTTATGTTCTCTTGGAGCTAAACATTCAGGTCCTCACTTTTGACATCTTCCTCCTGCATCATCCTTATTTGTTCCTGAAGCCTATTAGTTTTGTCAAACAGGTGCCCAAGATCATTCCTATTCGACCTACTGAGTGCTTGTCTGGTGTTCCTAAGCAGACGGATGAGGCGAACACCATGGGAACCACTTGCCAACATCCTCCAAGCTCTTCGAACAATCTCCTTGACCCCATCAAAGGACCACCAAAATTTGAAGAAGCTAAAGGGTTTATTAGAAGGCTTGCTTTCGATCATCCTTATGTGCAAGAGAAGGGGGCAATGGTCTAAACCGATTCTTGATAGGTGGATCAGCTTGGACTCTAAGAAGCATTGTAGCCACTTGGCTGCCGCCAGCATCTTATCTGACATTTCCCACAGTCGAGCTTGCTCGCATCGATCGTTGCACCATATGAAGGAGGCATCTGAATAACCCAAATCCACCAAGGAGTCAATATGAATGAAGTTTCTATAGTCGGTCACCTCACGAGTGTCCCTAAGTGCCTTGTCACCCAACTTTTGCTAGAGCAAATAACATTGAAGTCACCTACAGCCAAAACCTAGCCCCACATGGAAATGCATCCAATCACCAAGTCCTAGACTTCCTTGCATTTCTTGTAGGAAGTGCTTGCACAAATCAGAGCAATTACCCATGGCTGACTCAATGGTTCCTTCACAATCCCCACTGCCATTTGTTTATTGTTACTGATGAACTTCACCAAGTCCAATGACTCCCACTGTGAAACTATAATCCCTCTGGACAGCCCTCCGTGGAATAGAGAAAGCATTCCGCTAGTGGCCAACCACTTTATGGAGCTTCATGATTGAGTCCCCCGATTTTTGAGTTTTTAAAAGGTAGAAAATGTCAAGTTTATATCCATGTTGCATGTCGTGGAATTGTTAAGGAATGAAGGTTTCGCCGCTACTCTGTAGTTCCACACGATCATGTTCATTTGAAATGAGTAAGATTGGGTGCAATGACCTTTGAAATCTGAGGGTCATCCACATCCTTTATCGATGCTTCCTCAAATGTCTCCCCCTCACACACCTCAGTTGAAAGCAATGAGGGCGCAGTGGGATCTGCCAAAGTTTTCTCCACATTATCCACCAAGCTAGATTCCCCTGATTCCCGAGGGGGCCAAGTTCATGTATGTGAGCCTCTTGAGCTTCCTTTGGATGCACTATCTCCTTCACCTCCTATGGTGGTTTAGGGATCTTTTCCTTGGTCATAGCTATCATTCCTTGCAGTTTGACACTACACTCCCCATTACCATGCATAACTTAGGATCCAACCTCTTCACAATAGCTGGCGCACCTCTATGTCCCTGGCTTAGATTCCTTTCCTTGGTCTGAATCAAATCGAACTCTCCCTTGTCCACTGGACTCGAATCATTAACAATTAGGATTTTTATTTCGGGCCTCAGAGGTGATGGACTGTCCTATCTAGGTAGGTCTAAATAGATGGGCTGCTTCCTTGTATCGCTGTTTTTTTTTTTGCTAATCTTCCTAGCTAATACCGGTCATTGGAATGGGGTCTTCCATAATCTCTATCTCCAAACCTTCTGTCTCACTGGAAATCGTCTCCATGTCTAGTAGCATAGCAAAACGTGATGTACTGGCACATTTGCCTACCTTCGAGCTCCCAACATCGCAGCGTGGTTTGGGTGCTGCCACCCAATACGAGCCACTAAGGGTAATGGTCTATTAGTTCCCATTTTTGTCTTTACATTTCTAGACCATTTTGCCCTCATCCCTGTCCACATTCCCATTGTGATTCTCCTGCCTATTGCCATTAGACGGCCTAGAGCTCTATTTGGAGGAAGCAACTTCGATGGGAACCCGAGACACCACAATCCATGGCCCAAAAAATTTGCTTCCTTCTTGTGCTTTAACCTTTCATCCTCTTCACTAGTGATATGGGTGCATTCCTGTTCACAATGTCCAACTCAACCACATAAAAAATAGGGCAATGATAGATATTCATATTTCAAAGGTTGCCACTGTCTCCACCTTTTAGCCACAATATCAACGTGGGGCCTAAAAATTTCTAACAGATCAACTTACACTACAAGAATTCAAACTATTAGCAACGGCTAGTTACCGTTACTAATAACCTCATCATCGCTAACTCCATCGTAACAGTCAATCTGAAAAAATCTGATCGCTAAATATCTTTATAAACGATAGAAATCCTAGCCATTGCTAATAAGACTATTAGCGACGACTTTAGTAACGAAAAAATTCTATCGCTAATTATTTTTTAAATTTTAAATTAATTTTTTAAAAAATTTAAAAAAATATTAGCGAAGGCATTTATTGTTGCTAATGTCATCTCTATTTTTTTTATTTTTAAATTAAATAAAAAAATTAAAAAAAAATTAGCGATGGCATTATTGTCGTTAATGCCATTGCTAATAAGTATTAGTGATGGTATTTTCCCTCGCTAATAATTAATTTTATTTTTTAAAAAATTAATAATAATATTTTTTAAAATCTATTTTAATTAATCATAATGACTTATGGTTCCTAATATCTAATATAATTAAAATCCAAAGATAATATGCCAATCAAAAATTTAAATTAATTATATTATATTAAAAATATAAATTATATAATTTTTTTATAAGTAGTATCAAAAATATATATAATACATCAAAAAAAAATCAGGTCCGATCCTCCTCATCGTCTGCCTCCTCGTCCTCTTGCTTCTCTCCAACAGCTAGTGGATGAAAGCTGAATGTCCTAGCATTCTGTAATGAAAAAAATAATATTAGTAAGTTTCGATACAGAGGCGTATCTTTCGATACAGAGGCGTATCTTTTGATATATTCCTCTGATTCTCGAATAAATTATTCTTATATATTTTATTCGATGATACGGAGCTATAAACACCCCCGGTCTATCATTTGAATGGTTAGATTGAATTTTTAACCCCTAAATCTCTTTTTCGAACTCAAACCTAATATATATGAAGCTTCTAAATATGAAAATTTAAGACAAATAAAAAGATTTAATAATATAATTACGTGATGTGATGGCTGGAATGATAAGCCCAATCGATCGCGTAGATGTGGATCTCGGAGAAGCTCCATAATTGTATCATGGATGGCATCCAGAAGGATCTGAGATCGCTGGCTCATAATAACTAAAATATTAGAGTTTATCGCATGGCATGTATGCCGCAGATCCATGTGAGTTGGCTACATGAGTGCTCTATCCTCTACTGCTCCCTCCTCGGTTGTGATGGCTCCGATCTCAGAAAGACATAATCTATAATCTCTAAAAATAAAAATAACTATGTACCATATTGTATTAACTATGTACCAGAATAAAATAACTATGTATCATATTTATTTAACTGTATATCATATCATCTTAATTTTGTACCATATTGATAAAAGTAACATGCATAATTTATGACTAAAAAAAATGAGTAATATTAATCTGAAATATAAATCAGAAAAAAGATATCTAACTGCATCAATAGGATATTTTTGTCCAGATCTTGATGATGTACGATTTTAGTTCCCTTTCGAGCATCCTAGTTTCTACAAGAAGTAGTTCTTCTTCAATGAAAGGCAACTTGTCATAAGTATTTGTCATCTGACAGAGTTTGACTTCTATCTTTGTAGCCATGCAGACCAACACATTATCGTATACTGTTGGATGAGAATTATTTTTCTGCTGATACATTATAGATACTAACTGACAATCCTATATAATATCTGATCTCTCTGATGAAAGATTGACATCGATTGGTAGGTCTAGGGATAGGTCTGCTGTGGTGCGTCATCTGCTATAGATCAAGGGCAACATTACTAAAGGCATCAAGTTGATCTAGTAAAAATAAATAGATATTTAGGCAAGTGGAGCCCTAGTCTATGACTCCCTAGACTTGTAGGATTTCAAAAAAATTACTATTTGTGGGGGGTGTTTAAGGGAAGGCAAGTTCCAGTCCATAGTATACCAGCAAGTTGCTACTCCAGGGCTAATGACCTCCCAAAGGAAGAAAAAAAAATGTAGAACTTCGAACATGTAGAAGAAAAGATCAGTTCTCATTGCATAAAATCTTCTGTTCTTCTCAGAAATAGCAAGCAAAATCCATCAACACCCATTAGATTTTAGACATCATATGGGAACAAGAAAAAAAGCCCATAGCAATTTGTGGAGCCATTTCCTTCAATATTCATTAATTAAGTTTGAATCATCATCAAGAAAAATAAGAAGGCAACCATAAAAATATAGCAAGCAAAATCTATCAACACCTATCAGCTTTAAGACATTATATGGGTAGAAGAAAAAGAGACCAGTCTCTTCAATATCTATTTAATTTGGATCATCATCAGAAAAAATAAGAAGGCAACTATAAGAATATAGCAATCAAAATCCATCGGCACCCATTAGCTTTAAGAAATCCTATGGGAAGAAGAAAAAGAGGCCAATCCCTTTAATATCCATTTAGTTTGGTCATAATCAGAGAAAGTAAGAAGGCAATCATAAGAATATAGCAACCAAAATCTATCGACTTTAAGACATCACATTCGAAGAAGAAAAAGAGGTCAGTCCCTTCAATATCTATTTAGTTTGGATCATTATCAGGAAAAATAAAAAGGCAACCATAAGAATATAGCAACCAAAGTCCATCAACACCCATCAGCTTTAAGATATCATATGGAAAAAGAAAAAGAGGCCATAATATAACCTCAAGTCACATGCATTTAATTGATGCAGCCCCTGCAGTCGCTAATACTCACAATAGTAGATGCACTGACGCAGGGATGGGGCCGCGGGGCAAAGGCCGTAGGGTCGGGGTCACAGGCTGGTGGCGGTAGGGTAGGGCCCCTCAATCTGACCGGCAGGGCAGAGGTCATAGGTTCCGACCGATGAGATCGGGGTGGCCACGGACGAGGTGGGGCTGGGGCGGCTGGCTCGAGGCCATAGCGTAGGAGGCACCGACAGGGTCACGGTGGTCATGGGCAAGGCGAGGTCACGATCAGAGCAGTGAGCTCGAGGCCGCAACGTAGGAGGCATCGACGGAGTCAGGATGGCCATGGTGAGGCTGGGCTAGGGCGACTGGCTCAAGGCCACGACGTAGGAGACACCAACGGGGTCAGGGCGGCCGTGAGCAAGGCAAGGCCAGGGCGGCAGACTCGAGGCCACGGCATAGGAGGCGTAGGCAGGGTCAGGGCGACCGCGAGCGAGGCGGGGCCGGAGCGGCTGGCTCGGGGCTGCGGCATAGGATGCACCGATGGGGTCAAGGCGGCCGGCAAGGTTGGGGCGACGGGCTCGGGGCCTCTTGTAGGAGGTGTCGGTGGGGTTGAGACGCCAAGAAGGAGGACACGCAGCAAGCGGGGAACATCAGGAAGGATGTGTCGGGGAGGGGGGTTGCTGTCGTCAGGAGGCATCACGAGGTGGGAAAAAGCCGGGAAGGAAGAGAACGAGAGAGGATTCGCAGGAAGGAGGAGAACAAGCACAGAATTTTTTATCCCTCCGACTGGTTGAGGGTGTTTTTTTATCGGACTATTACCGACGGCAATGGCCGTTGGTAATATGGTCGGTAAAACTCTATTTTACATGGCAAGATATTAGCGATGGCAGTTTTCATCGCTAATACCCATCCGCCATCATTAATGTTATTAAAATTTTTTAAATATTAAATTTTAATATTAAATATTTTCAAAATTTTTAAAATAATATTTTTTAAAAAAATTATTAGTGATGATAAATTATTTCATTGCTAATGTCATTGCTAATACTATTAAATTTTTTTAATTTTAAATTTTAGTATTATTTTTTTTCTTCTTGGTTGTTTTTTGGATGGTTAAAATTCGTTATTGGATTTTATTAAATTTTTGAACTTAATTAATTTATAGATCAAGTCCTAATTGATTTAAATTAGATTTAATTTAATTAGGTTTGACTTAATTTGAGGCTAATTGAGTTTTAATATTTCAAAGAGGATTTGGATTCAAAGCCTAATTGAATTAGATTTGACAGGGTTTCGAATTGGATTCGAATTGGGTTCGAATTGGATTCAAAAATTGAATCATGGATCAAATTTTAACTGATTTAAATTAGATTTAACTTAATTAGCCCTGACTTAATTTGAAGCTAATTAAATTTTATAATCTAAGTAGGACTTGGATTCAAAGCCTAATTGAATTAGATTAGACAAGATTTCGAATTAGATTCGAATCGGATTCGAATTGGATTCGAATTGAATCATGGATCAATCCTAATTGATTTAAATCAGATTTAATTTAATTAGGTTTGATTTCATTTGAGACTAATTAGATTTTACAATTCAAGTAGGACTTGGATTCAAAGCCTAATTAAATTAGGTTTGATAAGATTTCAAATTGGATTCGAATCGGATTTGAATTAGATTCGAATCGAATTATAGATCAAGTTTTAATTGATTTAAATCAAATTTAATTTAATTAAGTTTAACTTAATTTGAAACTAATTAAATTTTATAATTCAAGTAGGACTTGGATTCAAAGCCTAATTGAATTAAGTTTGACAGGATTTTGAATTGAATTTTGAATTGGATTCAAGTAGGACTTAATTTTATTTGAGACTAATTAGATTTTACAATTCAAGTAGGACTTGAATTCAAAGCCTAATTGAATTAGATTTGATGAGATTTCAAATTAGATTCGAATCGGATTCGAATTAGATTCGAATTGAATCATCGATCAAATCCAAATTTATTTAAATTAGATTTAATTTAAGTAGGTTTGACTTAATTTGAGACTAATTAGATTTTATAATTCAAGTAGGACTTGGATTCAAAACCTAATTGAATTAAGTTAGACATGATTTTGAATGGGATTCGAATCAGATTCGAATTGGATTCGAATTAAATCCGAATTGAAAACTATTTTCTTCTAATTGATTTAAATCAGATTAAATTTATTTAGACTTAAGTTAATTTAAGGATAATTGAGTTTTATAATTTAATTAGGATTTGGATTCAAAGTCTAATTGAATTAAATTTGACAGAATTTTGAATTGGATTCGAATCGGATTCGAATTGGATTGAAATTGAATCTAAATTAAAACTTATTTTTTTAATTAATTTAAATCAAATTTAATTTAATTAGATTTGACTTAATTTGATGATAATTAAATTTTACAATCCAAGTAGGATTTGGATTCAAAGTCTATTTTGCATTGGATTTGAATCGGATTCGAATTGGATTCGAATTGAATCCAAATTGAAAATTATTTTTTTCTAATTAATTTAAATTAAATTTAATTTAATTAATATTGACTTAATTTGAGGCTAATTGAATTTTATAATCCAAGTAGAACTTGGATTTAAAGCCTAATTAAATTAGTTTTGACAGAATTTTAAATTGAATTCAAATCGAATTCGATTTAGATTTGAATTGAATCTAAATAATTTTTCGAATTATTAGCAATGAAAAAGTATCACCATCGCTAATTCTATCGTTAATAATATTTTTAAAAAAAATATTTTTTTAAATTATTATTTATATTTTTTAAAAAAAATTTATTAGTGACGGTAAGATTTCTGTCACTAATAACCGTAATTCGCCATTGCTAATAATTATTTTATATTTAAATATCATTAAAAAATTTAAAAAAATTTAAATATTTTTAATGATGATTTTTACTGTTGTTAATAATTAAATTATTGTTGCTAAAAATTATTATTAATGATGAAAATTTTTTTATTATTAATACCATCGCTAATATTAAATATTTTTAGAGTGTTGAATACACACTTTTGCATAGCCTCCCCTCGTGGCCTCCTCAATGCAATTATCAATGAACTTCAGGACACTGGCCATAGATATGATGCAAAGGAGCGTTACTCGCTCAATCCCATATTTCCATGGGACATCTGAGGAGATGTATCCACAATGTTGCACTAGTTACTGTACGCTCTCCAACACTGAAATTCGATCTCCAAGGCTCAAGAGCAAGGACCTGTCCTGCTATCATCCATGGGCCTCTTGCCATCATCCAACCTCTTGATTCCTCCTTATCAAACCATGAAACCCAAGCGCCCGCAAACAGAGGCACAAGCTGAAAGTCCCCTACCGATGCCCACCTGGTCTTCAACTCTCTTGACAAAAGCTCCTTTAGGAGACCTTTCCCCAACAACTTGCCAATGAGAGAGTGTAACAATCTTTGACTTGCCCAATCAACTTCATCATCAATAAAGACAATAGACTCCATAAATTTCTTTTGCGGCCTAGCTATCTCCTCCTCGGTCACCGCCCGAGTCTCCCATTTGTAATGCCTCCGTCCTTGGAGGATCTCTGACTAGGATCTGCTTTGTTTTCTGGCACTTGTATCTGGTGGCTTCATCAAATGAACTCGCTTCGATTTGTTGGCTGACCCAATGTCCGTCACAGACTTTTGATCAACCGAAGTTTGGGCGGCCTTCGATCTTAGCTGAAGGTCAATCTCGGTGTGTTCTCCTTTCATCTCTAGCATTGAAGTCCTTTCTTCCACCCTTTTATGCTTAAATGCCACTTTTTTTTTAGTTTCAAAGTGGAAAAAATAGTTCAATACCACAAAATTCTTTCATCTTTGGAAATTCCCCTATATTCCCTTTCCTTCCGGATAATGATGATGTATGTAATAAATGTCATGACTCTATCACCTCTCCTTATCAACTTGACTCACTTGTATCCTTCAGCCATCTTATTGTCCTAAAAGAATTTAGTCATAACTACACCTTCATAAAGATTTTACCCTCAAATACAATGGTAACAACTATACTATAGGCTTCCTTAATGATGACTCAATTGCGGCAACTCTTAAGGTTTCTTTAGATGATTAGGCTAAAAATCCTATTTGGATTCGTGAGTTGAACCAGTACAACCAATAAGATTACAAAATTATAGATTTGATTAAACCTATATTCATAAATACTCAGGAATAACTCTAGAGTGGGCTACCTTGAATCATATATTGAGAGAAAAAAATATGGTATAGTCCAACTCTATGAAATTCATGTCAGTCTACTCTAAAGCTATTTATGAATATAGGTCTAGTCCAATCTATCATCCGATGATCTTGGTAGTTGTAATGGCTTAACCTACGAATCCTAAAAGATTTTTGACCCAATTATCCAAACATACCCTTACTCAAATTTTCCTCCTTTGGTCATCACAAATAACCCTATTGATGAGACCAGACTTTGAAATTTTTCTGCATCAAAATTTTAAAATCAGCATTATATGGGAAGTAGCAGATGAGGACGCCACAATATAAAGTTGATTTACAGTCCGCTGTGTACCTCCAACATTCACAAACAAATAAAAGTTTGTGCATGTGTTGTTGCCTCAAACATGCAAACAAGATCCGCATAGCATGGGATAACCATAACCACTTTAGATGGAGTACTTCAGGCCTTTTATTCAAGGTGACAGTAGCTTATTTATTTAGCACTACCCAAATAGCATGCAAGAATAGATGAACAGAAGGCTAGAATGCCAACCTAAGTAACTTCAGACTCTTGATTTGTTTAAGCCCATAGAAAAACATAAAACCATGGGTGGCCAGATTAAATCAATTTAGATGGTAGCTAGATAATCAAGTGTCGTACGTGTTCACCATTTAGAAAAAGGTAAAACTAAAACAAGGTCACACCTTCAAAAGGCTGAGAAGTATCTGCCCATTTTCCTACTTCATTAATGAGTTCCACACAAAGAACCTGCCCAACAAATTGGGCAGCTGCAAGCTCCGATGATGTCCACCAAATCATCATCATTCTCCATTAACAAACATTGCAGGAAGAAGTGCAAATGTTTCTTGGATTAGCATAAAAATGGCTTTCCTTGCTTTTGAATTGACTATCATATTCGTGTGCAAACTAAGCCAGTTAACATGACCCAACCAACACCGGCCAACGCCCTGCGACCAATGAAAAAGAACCAAAAACACTAAAAAAAAAAAAAAAAAAAAAGGAAAGAAGAAGAAGAAAAAGAAAAAGAAAAGAACATGGGGAGCATGATTCATCTTGTTTGTTCCACAGGTTGGGTATGGATCATTGAAAAAATGATCCAAAAAAAAAAAATCATTTTTTATTTTGTGAAAAAGGTTCTAATTCAAAAGGCAAATCCTAGAGCTTATACCTTCCAATCATGCCCTGCTACCTGCTGATGATGCGCACTGCCATTGCCGAAATTATAGCACATCATTTTATGATTTTGGCCCCCCTCTCGTCTCCTTTCACAAAAAAACATGTTTCTCCACTAAGCAGTTTGTTTGCAGTCAAACTATAGGAATTAGACAACTAGAGGAATTAAACAAAAGATAACCTAATGTTAAGCAATAATTTATACTGCATTAGCCTTTTGCAGTTGGGTAAGTATCAAAAGTTAGAACATGCACTACTGGCTACTACTGGCCTTTTGTCCATTATGTTGGAATAAAAAAAAAGAACACTTCTCGAATGCCCAGAAATAAAAGTTTTTCAATACATCATACCCAAAAACCAAAAGAGGGACTACAAAATCCAAGTACTAGTGAACCAAGCATTAAATTTATCTCAAAGTGTTTGTAGAAACGCACATGCACAGACATATTATACCCAAAAACCAAAAAAAACTACAAAACTTTAAGTACCAACAAACTAGATTAAAAAAAAAAAATCTTAAAATATTCATAGAAGAGCATGCATATAGAAGAACACATTTACAAAGCTTGATTAACTGTAAACCCTAGGTTACTAGCCATATTGATCAATCAAGCCATAAAACAAATTCAACACATCAATAAAGCTCTAAATCTAATCTAAAATTCTAAAACTAGGGTTTTAAGGAGAAAATTAGAGATAGAGGGCTCATCACTCAAAGACGAATATATGTCTCTTACAGCTCAAAGGTGGGGCTTAAATAACCTATATGGATGCCAAATGATGAGCTAGAAAATTGCTCGAGATAGCAAGATGCATAGTAGAAAATCATTCAAAAAGGGAAGACATAAAGTTGAGAGTTGGAATAGAACAATATAGCTCAAGGAAGTAACCAAACTTTGCAAAAGGCTTTAGAGAAAAAGGCTAATTTCACATATTAGGATGGCATAGTGACAATGTTGGGTGGTGGACGGGCATAAGGATCACATTGTGCTAGTCAACTCCTTATTGGATCCAACTAAAAATTTTTAAATTTGAGCGGATATGAATGCAACTAGGGCAAAGTCAGGGCAGAAATGTAATTTTTTCTAAATTAAATATCATGTTAAGGCCAAGCAAAAAATTTCCATTCATTAAACATTCACTTAGCATGCCAACTAGAGGTGTTTCAGGAGAACTTTGGTAGGTTTGAATCAGGATTTTGTTTATTGTTCTTTGTTCATCCTCGATTAGGGGAGCAATAGGTTATTTATATGGAGCCAATTATACTTAAATTGGGAAGAGAGAGGGCCAATTTATCTGTTAAAATGAGGCATTTCTGATGGTTTAAGACGTTAGTTGAAGAAATTTTGGAAAAAAAATACTTCAAATCATTTTTGCCACTGTCCTCCCTTTGCCTTCATACTTGTAACTTCTCTTATCTTATTTATGTTCTTTCTTCATTTTTATTATCTTTCAGTATTTTGAGGAGTTCCTAAGGTAGCCTTCAAAATAGCGACAATAAGTGAAGCCATCCCCTAACCAAACTTGGACCGTCAAAAATTTCATACTCATATAAATCTACTGTATCTTCAAACTTATCGTATAACTAAACTTTCTTAATTACACAATCCTCTTTCTTGATCCTGTAGAAGACCTACAAGCTTTTACAATTAATAAAAAATTTAAGAAGCCTTAGAACTCTTGAGTAACTCCTTCCCTATTACTTATCCAAACCTCAAAATTCTATGCATGGTTATAAACTCCATGCACTATGCCACTGTTTTCTATTCATAATACGCTCTGGAACCTTCATAGGCCGTACTATTAACCAATACAAATCCTATGCTCATTATCCTTGGCTAGCGCTATCAATGACATTAGCAACTTGATCTTGACTTGAGCCAAGCTGAAAATAAGAATGAATCAAGCTTGATTCAGATGTACTTGAGTCAAGTTTGAAATTGAGTCAGGCTTGAAATTAATTTCAAGCCACACTTGAAACAACTCAGCTTGGTCATACTCAACTTGACAAGGATTGGGTTAATAAGGCTTAAAATTTAAATAAGTATTTGTTACCTTATAATTAAGCAGTAGATCTAATTCAACAGCTGACCTTTGGTTCATTTGGCGTCCAACTGACCATTTAATCAAGATTGAACCAAATTGGAGTGGTTGAGCTTGATTGAAGAATTAATTAAGGTTAAACAGTACATTAAAGCCAGATATGTGATTGAATTGAATTGAACTTGATTTTAGCTATTGGGCCGGTAGAAAAAGGCTCAAGTCCAACTGAGTTAGAAATTAGACTAAATCTAGGGTTAATCAAATAACAAAGAAGCCAAGCTTGATCTAGATTGTAGCTAAAACTTAATTTCAAGCCAAACTTGGCCAGACCACTCCCAGACTTTTCATCGGATTGTATTACCACTTGGCCTTTTAGCAAGAGTAAGGATTTGATCCCATATGGTGTCATTTCCTTGTTTCGGGGCCTCCATTAGCCATGTGCACTTCTGTCTGTCTGGCTCCTGGCCTTCGGACCGGGTAAGAAGGGGTGGGTATGAGGCAGCAAGCGGAGCTAAATCACCTGCTTTGGGTCTCAGAGACAGAATGAGAGAGCCAGGTTAGCCAGAACCTCGATCAAGCTCGACTCAGTCACACATTTGTCCTTAGATACTCATCCTAGAAATTTCAGATGACTATGCTTTTGCTTTTTCTTCCATAGCTTACAACCCAACCATAATGTACCCAAAATGGGATAAGCAGACTTGTAGAACCTTTAAAATCCTAAAGATATGGTGAGAGTTGAAAAGGTTGGATAGATTTAAAAAAAAATTGTAAAGGTTTTAATTTGAGCCATCCAGGTAAACTATGCACAAACTAAGTCATAACTAGCCAACAAACATTGGCGTTTGAAGCGTTCCTTGGCATATTCAATTCATTCAACGTTTTCTTAATACTATAACCGCAGCAGAACAATGATTGATGAAGTAATAGAGTAATAGAGCGCCGTACCCAAGCAAATTCTGCTGGCATCAACATAACTACAATTTTGGACCGCCCAGGGGTTTTCATATGCGTGTGGTACCAACTCTTTTCCATGTTACCTTCAAGACATGGGATTATAAAGGAGACCGATATATCTAGCGCATGTCCAAATATGCCAATGATACTGAAACATTGCCTCTATTTATCGGTCACGGCTTAAATCATCAATGTCGCAATATATGAACAACTTCTGGCACTGAAGCCTGACCAAATAGTAATGCTAAGAAGAATAGTCAGTCACAGAAAAAAAATAATTAAACAAAGATTACAAAGAAAAAGATCCATCCATGAAAACCTAGTAGTCAGTCACAGAAAAGAATCAACCACTTGGGATATTCATGATAGGTGCAATGAGAGCCAGTGAGATCCAACTGCAGGACCTAGAAATTAGTCTGAAGAATGTGCAAAGATGAAGGAATCAACAAAGAATTCTCAGGTTCAACAAAGTAACAATGTTGAGATTATTAGCTCAAGAAATGCCTCCCCTCTCATGGGTGCAGACATTGTTCCCTCACTTGAACTGTAATGCAAAACTAGAATAGATTCTTGATGATGAACAATATTCACATTGACACTATCTATAGTTGCATTCAGGTGTAGCAGCATTAGATCTTTCACTCTTCACGAATGAAGGCCATTTTCATTAATTCAAGAATATATGATTCTACAATTGACTTGTAATTCTAAGACATTTTTTTCCCTTCTTGAATACAAGATACAGCATACAACAAAAATTTTACATCGATATATGAGAAGAGCAAAAATTACCTAACTACCACCGATGATGGTTCTAAGACGTATTTGGCCGCCACATTGTCTTTTGAACACACAGCAATCCCTCACGGTCCTTCGAGTAGGTCATCCGGATCTCCCAATGCAAAGATTTTGCCATGTTCTCTACTTCATTAATTGTCTCCACATTGTCTCTTACAATCAGCTTCCCTTCTGGTCTCAGTATCCGATCCACCTCAGCGATCACTGGCAGTAATTTGCACCTACAGAGGTAGCTCAGAGAGAGCATATAGCAAAATTAATGAGCAGAAGGGAAGTAACAAAATGCATTTTTGAGATGTGATACTTCAATGTGGCTAAAGTACATAAAAGGTGACAAATTGCTGATATAAGAGCTCAGAAGTGTCATTATATCTAATATTACTTGAGAGTATTAAAAAGGAGGATATAATATTAATCTAAAAGAACGTTTTGCACTGACTAGCAGAATAATGATCATCATTTGGTTATAGGCAACATCCCACTAGAACTTTAACCATCTCCGAGAAAGGTCGAAAGGCTTGGTAAAAGAGCTTCCATTTGAATGGGAAATATTGTCCCCCAAGTAATAAGACATCAACAAATATGAGATGTTCCAATCAAAATCAGGTTCACTTACAAAGAAAATATCATGCAGGTAAAGGAATGGAGCAAGTTCATGTTAGAATGACTGCTCGATGTTAATTTCAAGCCAACATTCAATAACTGGCAGGATATGATTATGCTTTATTGAAATTAAGTGAATAATAAAATTATAATGCTGACCTCTTTTTGAGCTTTGAGAATAGATGGTCTGCATGGAGAAGATCATATGTTCTTGGGTAGGTGCTGAATGATTCACACCAATCATGATACATTCCGAACAGTCCACGCTCATAAATAATGGGAAGTGTGTCAGGTGAGTCAATTGACACAATATTCAAGACCCACACCTTCATGTCCCGCAAAGCTGCAGCAAAACTGCAAAAACAAGCATAATAGTAAATTTAAAACTGAAAGCAAGAGAAGGAAGTCTAGAAAAGGTGATCTGTTTAACCCTTAAGTCAGAAATCAATGATATTAGACCAGTAGATTATAAGGTAGATTACAAAACAGACAACTGATCCTTCACATTCCACTATGCATAATCAAGAAGAAAAATTATAACTAAATCTTATGATTCGAAAAGGTTCTAAAACTAGTCTGTCACGTAAGACATCAGCTCTTCACCAACATGCTGCCAAATTCCTGATCATGCTCAGTGGCAGGTATGAAGAACCTACCCTTGCACTATGCAGCCTTAACAACAAAAAGACAATGTGGGAGCATGGATATATCATCAATAAGAACAACTGAACCAACAAAACAATTTTTTAGTAATATCGGGTCAATGGACCCTCTTCAAGAACATCCATATTCACAAATAATGCATATAGTTCATCAGCAAGCAATTACTCAAGAAACCATTGGCGCCATTAACTATGCCAAGCATGATTTTGCATCAGTCATACAACCATGATATTTAAAGTAAAGAATAGAGGAACCAAGCAAAATTTAAATTGCATATCATGAGCTAACATACTTGATTAGAAACAGGGATTTGACCTCTGTGGCCTCTCATGTACAAAAATGAGAAACTATCAATCAATTTAACACTTGACTTTGAACTTGAATGGTAGGAAAGATTGAGTTGGAAAACAATAATTAAACTGTGAAAAAAAAAAAATCCATCCCTTTTGTCATAATATACATGTTGATAAAAAATTTGTATGTAAACAAAACTGAAATCAAAACCCTCCAAAAGAGCAACTCCCCCACCCAACCAAAAAACAGAGGATCTAATAGTCCAACACTTGAAAGAAGCATGGCATGTGCTTACCCTCCATATACAGATCTCATATCCATGACATTTCTGACATGAGACCAATTGATTCCCATTCCATTGAGATATGACTTGCTTACAACTTGTTTCCAGTACTCATAGTCCACTTCAAAGTCCTTGGGGGCAGGTTTACCATAAACCCCAACCTGAGAACTGTTTAGCCAATAAGGTGTCTTTTCCAGTCTTAATGGCCACTGCTCTGGCCACTGTGACCCACGCACATTAGGATCTACAGGCAATTTATGCATGCAAGCTTGCAAGGGGACGTTCCTACACAAAAAAAATGAAAATAAATCACCAAATTTAGGAACCAAACCTAATACATGATAACATAACAAAGCAACCAAACAAATATATAGACTATTCTGTTAGGAATCAGCATACCAGGCTGCATCTGGATCATCGGATTCTTGACAAAGTGGAGGGTTGTTTTCCATTCTTTTCTTGTAGCATTTATTGTCAGAAGGTTTTCTGAAGATTGCTAAACCCACTCGGTTGAAGGTATCCTTTGTTTTAGCTACCATTTTCCAACACATGGACTTCGTCAGTGCAGACATGGCTGACATCAAAATCCACACAATATATAGGTTAGAACTTACTAGAGGTACTTGGCCCCGAGTTATTTTACATATTGCATGCCCAGGAAATAATATTCTCATCTTCGCAGCCTGTCTTAGATAAGGTCTACATGCTCAAGACGAATTAGCAAAACAAACATGCATGGTGAAATCTATAGTATTGAGGATTCCCTCTGATTAAATGTGTGTTTTATATAGAAGAGGTAAAACATAAATCATAATGACTGGATATTAAAGATTTGCTTGCCAGCATAAGTAGCCAGGGCAGAAGCAGGTATCAGAGCGGATGCAGTGAAAAGACTACTTTAAATGTATGGAAGTGCTTACAAAGCTGGTAAGCACTGAAGTTGTAGCAGTAAAAATTATCATAATTCTTGAACCACTTAATAATACCATCATAAATGTCATAATGCAATCAGCGCAACAGATCACAGGAGTGTTTAGTGAAAAAAGTTTCATCATTAAGAAGGCAATTTTTACTTCATTTTCAGCCATCCGTATTTGTTTTACCTAAACCTAGAAGTGTGTTATCCATCTAAAACCAAAATAGGTTGACTCTATTTTAGTTTTAAACAGCATTAGAATAGCTTGACTTCTGAGTTTATTTTTCAGAATAAATTTATTGACACTTCCTCAAAAAATTCCATGATAGTTTATAATGCATTTTGAGATGTCTAGGGGCAATAATTTTTTTCTCCACATCTATTTCAATCACAAAAACAAACACAAATAAATTTTACCTTCCCAGATCCCAACATCTTCTGGAAGCTTCTGATAAACTGGAGTAGCAGACCACACGAAGTACCCACCAGGACGCAGCAGCCGATTTAACTCCAGCAAAAGCATACCACCTACGAGGGACCACCTCTAAGATCCCAAACCAGTCTAAGAGCAAATAAATAAAAGGTCTACATTGCGCACCTTCAATATGCCATGGTACTCGGCAGCGGGCACAGTGGACAACATCAAAGACCTTGCTGGGGTAGGGAAGTCTTTTTGTACCCATGACTGCTGATATAGCTGGGATTCCTCGCTCGAGAGCAAATTGCACTTGAGCTTCATGCTCATCTTTGGGTGCAAATGACATGGTAAGCACATCTCTATCAAAGAGATAGCCTCCAAAACTAGCCACACCACAGCCAACATCCAAAACAACACGGCTTTTTTTTCCCCATGCAATATCAGGCATTGACTGCAAAAATAAGATCAAAACATATACGCCATGAATAAGGAAAAAAAATTAAAAAAAATCATCAATCATCTAAATAAGAAAATCTACAAGAATGAAAGAAAATTTTAATGGAACGCAGTTAAATAGGAATACATGCCATAACTGCAAGAATGTTTTATGAGCACCCAATTGCAAATAGTACCTAATCAAGCAACGATGAAAGATAAACAGATAAATAGAAATTCTACAGAAGATACCTTGCACAATAAAGATATTAGTGATTTAAACATGCAAATACTCATGACCAAACACAGCACAAGCAGATATGCAGATATGGGGAACGGTGGCCATGACAACCGGGAGTTCTTTCTATCAAATGCACTAACAGGAACCTGAGCAATAAAGGTTGTGCCATACAAGAGACAATACAAGCAGTAATATTATCCATCCAGCAATAGGACAAGAAATTTCAGGCACTCAGAAGCCATGAAAACAGGATCTCACATGTTGAGAAATGGAAAATAACAGGGAGATTAAAAGAAAATTTTAATGGAACGCAGTTAAATAGGAATACATGCCATAACTGCAAGAATGTTTTATGAGCACCCAATTGCAAATAGTACCTAATCAAGCAACGATGAAAGATAAACAGATAAATAGAAATTCTACAGAAGATACTTTTCACAATAAAGATATTAGTGATATAAACATGCAAATACTCATGACCAAACACAGCACAAGCAGATATGCAGATATGGGGAACAGTGGCCATGACATCCGGGAGTTCTTTCTATCAAATGCACTAATAGGAACCTGAGCAATAAAGGTTGTGCCGTACAAGAGACAATACAAGCAGTAATATTATCCATCCAGCGATAGGACAAGAAATTTCAGGCACTCAGAAGCCATGAAAACAGGATCTCACATGTTGAGAAATGAAAAATAACAGGGAGATTAAAAGAAAAGCAGCTACCATATTAAAGGGTAGAAAACAACCTGCTGAATGACATCAATGTAGTGGAGTGCACCATGCTTAAACTGAGTTCCACCCCCGGGGAAAGTGAGGTATTCTCCTGAAACTTTCACCCAATTTTGATGCCCCTTAAACGCCACAAGCTTGGTATGTGGGGCATTAGAATACCATATCTGCAGTTTACCAATAAAATTAAATTAACAAGCTTGACTAAAGGTAGAAGTAGTTAAGCATTAAAAGGAAAACCAAATGGCAAAATAAAAACCTTTTCCCTGCTCTTGGGCCAGTCAATTGGTCGTCTGTATCCATCTGGAAGAGGAACAAGGCAGGTTGGCGCCTCTTCAGGGCAATGCCTCTCTCGATGTTCGTAGTGTTTGGTAGTACGAAGTTTCCTGATAGCTTCCTCATTGTCAAGACAAGGAATATAGTCGGCTCCAGCATTGGCATTACAAAGCCTCCAATTGTAACCTACAGTTTGGCCCTTTGATGAAGCAGATGCTTGGACCTCCTTCTCATTCTTTGATTCTGCAGCTTGTGTGGACCATGCCACATTCTGGGTATTGGTCTCATTTAAAAGCTCTGACTGGGCCCCAGATGGAAACACCTCGTTTGAGCCCTGATCCTTATCCTGATTTCCAGCATTGTTATCATCAGATTTTTGTCCTGTTTCCTTGCCTCCATTTTCCTCCACCTTCTCCTCTATCTGACCTTTATTCTTCACACCCTGTGTTGTATCACCATCAGATTTCTCCACTTCTTCAGATTTCTTTTCACCATTGATTTCTTGTTGTTCGTTATTTTCAGCTTCCTTGGAATTCTGCTCTGAATTGTTATCTTGCACATCTGACTTTTGTTCCATGTTCTTGCCATCCCCATCTGCAAAAGTTCCTGTGTCTGTCTCCAAATTTGCATCTCCACCCTCCTGAATTTTTTCTTCATCAACCTTCCCATTTCTATCACTATAAGTCTGAGTTTTAGATGCATCCTCTGACTCATCTCTGGTATTCTCATTGCCCTTTGCAGGATTCTCCCCTTGGGTATTCTGCACTAACTTATCCAAATCTTCAGTTATGCCGCCTGAGTTATCCTTAGAATCAGTTTCTGGAACTTGATCCTTAACATCAGATTTGGAACTCAGTGGAAACATCTCCAGAGGGTTTACAATTGAGGATGTCATCATCCATATGCCGACTAAACAAAGAGCAACAAATACAACAATGGTTGTTGTTGAACAGAAGGATGATGATGTCCTCCTAGCATCAGTCCGCGATGCTTTCCCAAATGCCATTTTATCACACGCAAATACCTCTCAAATAGGTGACCTGGGGATTTGATTTTGAAAAAAAAAAAGTGCAAGAAAAATAATGGTTAGAATATTGATCAATTTCCTAATCCTCTTTCTTAAAAGAGAGTAATAGAAAACACTAATTCCCAGCAAATCTGAAATGTGAAAATAGATAAATGACACTCCATGCATATCTGTAATGAAAATTTATAGATCTACTAAGATACTAAAGTAGTTGGATTACCATGCCACCGAATCCAAATGGTTAATTTTCTCCAAAACAATCATCATTTAAGGACTCAAATCCTATCAGTGCTGACAGTAAACACTAGTTTTAATGGGAGAAATCAGCGGGGTCCAACTTCACAGCATCCTAAATTGATCAGGAAGAAAACACCAATTACCAGTTTCCTATAAACAAGCCTAATGATGTGCCACCTACTACACTGATCAATTCATGAGATTCAATAGTTCTCAGATTCCCAGCAGTAGTTAAGAAACAACCACTTAACAACAACGCTTGAACAAGATAAGGTACAAACACTATCGGACACCAAACATTCAACAAAATACAAAGACGGTGACAAACTACAGAGTAAACTGATGGTGATGGTAGAAAACATTCCGTACTTTCCAGATAAGGCGCAAATAAAATGCAAGTTTTAATAAAAAAACAAAAGAAAAAGAAAGAAAAAACCTTACTTCATCAAAGTGAAACAAACTCCAATAAAAAGATGAAAAGAGTAACTTCGTACCATTTCAACTAGTTTTCATCTTTTCTTTTTACCTTCAACACATACATTAAATTCGCATCAAAGGGTGACACCAGACCAAGATTTTCAGGAAAATACCATCACAAAGAGAGAAATTACACAACGTCTCAGCTTAATTTATTTCCACAAAATCTGAAGCAAGAATGACTTGATCCAAACCAGATCCGACTCAAGATAACAAGAATTTAGATCAGTGACCTTGAAAGTTTCTAAGAAGAAAAAAAAGACCCCATTGCTACTTCTAAAGGTATCTACCAAAATTCCCAAACAAAAACAGCAAAAAAATCGTAAAAAAAAAAAAACTCAAATTCACAGAAACACGCATCAACGCAAAGATCGAATAGATCCAAACCATAGAACGCCAATCCTTACCTCCCTGCAGCTGAAAACCCCTTCGGATCCAAAACGAGCAGAAGAACGCGGGCGAGAGCTTCGAAAGGTTTCTTCTCCCCCCCCTCCCCCAACCCCGCTTGGAAGAAACAACCGCGACTAGCGAGGGTGCATGTATTTAAGGGACGAGTCGATTAAACCGTACTAAATATCTTAATTTTTTAATACCAGGAAAGTAATAAATGTTTAGGTGCAGAACGGATCGACGGGCGGGGGAAGTGACAGCCAGTGGGAACGAGACGGCCAGCAAGTATTCCATAGGTTGTTCTTTCGGACCACTTTAGTTGACGAGAAAGCGATGACGTCATCATCCGCGAAAGAGCTCGATTTGAATTTTATCAGGGGTGTCCTTTAGTGTAAAGGGCCGTGAGGGTACATGAGAAGCAAATCCGTTCGTGGCCCCAGCGAGCGCGGACAGCACACGGTAAGGAATTATGTGGTTGAGGCCCACGGGACATGCCGGGGTTAATTTTGGAATTATGAGACTGGCAGACTGCCCTCGTTTTATCTCCTGTATTACTTGGTTGCATTATTCCATTGTTTCGTTGAATTAGTTGAATTTATTCAAGCTGATAAATTAGTTGAATTAACAGTAGAGTCCGGTGTTCCAGGAACTGCATGGGCATATATTTAATATTGATTAGTTATCAAAAAAAAATAAATAATTATATAAAAATATAAATAATATATTTTGATCGATCATTTTAGATGAAGTTCTGTATTATCACAGATGGTATTAGAGTCGATCCATTCCATCTCTTATATAAAGTAGGAGATACTATAGTATGGATTAGAGTCGATCCAATTTATAGTCTATATAGACTAAGAAATATTGTAGTATAGATCATTGGATTTAATCATGGACTAATTGTAGTATTTATAACTAGATGCATGGGTTTTAACTCTTAGCCTATCGAAGATGTCGGAAATAAAATAGGATGAGTATATGAGAAAGATCTTGATACTTATACATGACCATAGAATCCAAATTATATCGTCTAGCTAATTTTTTTGAGTGAGATTCTGAATTATTATAAATATATATGAAAATCTGTAAAGATGTGTATTTAGTCCCATATCGATTATTCATTGAAAAGATCTTAAGTTACAAAATTCAAATAATATCTTCTGACCAATCTTCCTGGATAAACTTCAAATTATTATAAATGGTATTAGACCCAACTCAACTCATAGCCTAGGTAGACTAGAGGATATTGCGGTATAGGTTCATTGGGACTAACAACGGAACGATTGTGATGTTTATGAATAGATGCATGGATTTGAATTCTTAGTTTGACAAACATGTTAAGACTTAAACAAAAGAAATATATAAAGATCCATATGACTTATATTTAGTTCTATATCAATTATTTTTTGTAAATACTTTGGATGCTTATATAAAATTAAAGAATTTAAATAATACATTCTAGTTATTTTTTTTAGATGAAATCCTAGATTATTACATTTATGATGATGGATCAATTGACTTCACCGTTGTTTGATGGTTCTACTTACCATTTCATTCTCTTATTTCACAATGGTTTACTTATATTGCAACATGGGGTGAAGTCTAGCTTCTTATAAATTGATTAGGAAAATTAACATCATTTGAGTTTATGCATGCAATTCACAAGATATAGCTGAGTGAATTCAAATTATTGAAATTTCAGCTATTTGATGATAATATATTAGTTTAGAAGCTAATTTGAAAACTAATTTGAATCTCTTACCTTCTTTCATATTATATTTATGCTTGTCAACCTAAGAGTTAGATATTATCCATTAGTTGCCTTAAGAAACCTGATATTTTATCTGCAAACGGATTAACCAGGTTAACTAACCTCGGGGACCATGTCCCAGGAAGGCGTGCGAAAAGGTAAGATTGTAATACCAGCAAAACCTGGAGGTCAAATGTGGAATATAGGGATTGGGGGTTGGTCTGGGTGGGGTGGGGAGGAAACCGAGGTCCTCTCACCCCCACCTCGCTCTTGTAGGAGAAATTAGTGCATGCACCAAGCTCAGGTAGGCCAGGCAAATCCCACGGTGGATAACACGCCACATTAATTCTTATATTCCACGAATTTCCGATTGTGCGTTATCGATCGTGCACATGCTCCGTGATTTATGCTGTTCCACCTAGGCGTCGTCCAGGCAATAATTTCAACTCTTGTATATCTGGTCCGACGACCTTACAGCTGTCGTCTTTACCCATATCTTGCGCTCTGGTCACGGACAACAGTGACGGCGACCAGTTTGACAACTACTATTTTGCCACCCTCCGCCGCCCATTTTGTGGCAGCCAGATTTGGACTTGACCTTTTGCTGAAGAGGTCGCAACCAGTGGTGTGGTTAGCTTTTTAGTGGAAAGTACAAAAGATTCTTGCAATTCCAAGGACCGTTTTGGAAGTGAGTGTAACCAGAAGCTTTGGATTTTGGAATGGGAGGAGAATGTGGAATGAGATAAATGTGATAATCCGGTCTGTTGGACCTAAAGCTCATTAAATTTATTTTTAAAAAAATAAAATAAGAGAAGAAAATTTCTGATTGAAATCTTTTTCTTTTTTGATTTCGATTGAAAATCAGAGTCTTAGGCCCATTGAAGGATCCTAGGATGAGCCCTATAAAAACTCCCCTCCTCTCCTCTGTGAGAAGGCATAGCAATCACCGACAATCGTCGGTATTTCCTCTCCGATTTTTCCGATTGAAGCCACGGCCCCTTATTTCATGCTCGTCGTGATTTCTCACCGATGGGGTCACCGGAGGCTGAGGTAAGCCCTTCTTCCTCTTCCTCTCTCCTCTCTCTTTTTTTTCGTACCTCTGTTCACAACTGCCGATGACGGGTGTCGCTGAATTTCGTCGGAGAAGGGACCCTCCTGTTTGGTCCCTTCTTTTTTTTTATTTTTCGACACCGGTGATCACTGCCGACTGTCGGCCTTGGCCTCTCCGAACTCGAAAGGGTTGCCCCCTGCCGCTGGCCTTCGTCGTGCCGGCTGCGGTCCGGACGGTCGGTCAAAGGGAGGGGACCTGTCGGTCCCCTGTTTCAGCCAGGGAAGACCACGAGAAGAAAAGAAAAGAAAAAGGAAGGAAAAAAAAAGAGAAAAAGAAAAGAAAAAGGAAGGAAAAAGAAAAAAAAAAAAGGAGAGAAAGATTTTCTCTCTCTGCTCTCTCTCTCTTGAATTTATTTAGAATTGATGGATTTTAATAATAATAATAATAATAATAATATAAGAAGAATTTTTATGGATCAATCCAAAAATCTTGGATACTGTCATCTAGTCGATCCATGCGAGGATATTGGATTTTAAGAATTTTTATTTTTTAATTTGATGAAATCTTGATCAAAAATATGATATTTGACGTACCAGGTTCAGAGAAGGATTTTCAAGATTTCTAGGATCTCTAGTTTGGATTTTCTTTTGAGATAAGTAGTGTTTTACCTTTACTGAATTTATCTGATAAATTATAAATTTGAATTATATTAATTCGTGGCATGCTTGTGATTGAAAATAATTGTTAAAAATTACTTATGATTAAAGATAATTATTGAAAATTATTTATGATTGAAGATATTTGTTGAAAATTATTATGATGATGTATGATCATAAAGAATAATATGATTGATTTAGTCGAATATCACTTATTTATATTATTATTAAAATAATATATGAATTGAAAGATGATATGAATTGATAATCTTGCTATATAAAGGATCCTGCCAATGGAGGCATATACGTTGACAAATGATTTGTCCTGAGGATTTATGTCGCCAGCGAGACCAGCGATAAACCGCTAACGAGACCAGCAGTTCCGAAGGACTTGCTGCCAGATGATTCGCAGCCTACCACAAAAAAATACGCGGTATTATGACCCTGCTACAGAAAAAATATGGTCGTAGTTTATGGTTGATAAGAAGAACTTAAAAAATTTGATGGACTCAAGATGATAAACATAATTTAAAATTATGATAAATTAAAAATTTATATATATAATTGATTAGTGTGAATTAAATTATGAATTCATGAATTTGCATATTGATTATGTTATTATCAATAAACTGATATGTATAATATCATTTTCTAATTTATTCAGTTAAAGGTATGCACTGCTTACTGGGCTATTTAGCTCATGATGAGTTTTATATTTTTTTCTTTATAGATCCAAAAAATTAGCATGATGCGAAATTTCGGTTGGGAGAGCGATTAGAGATGGAGTTAGCTTATTTGATTTAGAATTTTTTCAGAATTGATGTAAGATTTTTATTTTAAGTGTTAAAATTGTCAAACAATTATTTTTCTTTTTGACACTGAGTTTTGATTTGTTATTTGAACTAAGGTTTGATCATTAAAAATTAAAATTTATTCAGCTTTGTGTATATGATATCATGATGAGATGTCTTGCATGTTTATGAAAAAAGTTTCTTATAAGTATGCGGCGGTTGTCATGACCTTTGACTCAAAATCTTGAGTCAGGGGCATGACAATTTATATGGAATCAGAGCATAAGTAGATAGATAAAGACATGTAAAATAGAATGAACGAGTGATGAGTAGATATTAGAAAATTTGAGAGGTTAGTTATGATGATTATGATCTGACCTGTCTTAAGTAAGTTTATAACTTTATTAAGGATAAGTTATCATCCTAAATTTGTCAGAGGTCAATATGCCTCCACGACGAATGAAGAATACTCAAGGAGTGGTAGGAGGGACATCAAATCCACTTGGTGATAACACTCTCCAATTGAATAGCGGCACATCTCTGCAGGAGAGAATCATTGATCCTACTGAAAATACTCCGACAGTGCAGGAAGAGCCGAACATGACTCAATTAATGCAAACTCTGATCGGAGAGTACAAACACAGCAACAGTTACTTCAACAACAATATGCGCAGCCACATCAGTATCCTCCACCAACACCTAGACATGAAGAACATCCGATGCAGAGAAACAACATCGTCGAGTTTAAAAAGCTAGCTTCTCCAGCCTTCAAAGGGACCATCGAGCCACTGAAAGCTGACAACTGGATTATGGAGATGGAGAAGGCATTCGCCGTGCAAGAATGCCACAATGATGAGAAGATCCGCTACACAGCATATCTGTTACAAGGTGAGGCATACAACTGGTGGCGTATACTTGAACAAAAATATGAACACGATAGGATACCACTCACTTGGGAGAGATTTCAAGGTGAATTCTTTGACAAGTACTTTTCTTGAAGTGTCAGAATACAGAAAGAGCAAGAGTTCATTCATCTGAAATAGGAGAACAGATCCGTTGCAGAGTATGAAGCTAAATTCATGGAGTTAGCCAAGTTTGTTCCAAGATTATTTAAAATTGAGCAAGATAGAATACATAAATTTGAAATGGAACTGAAGACGAAAATTAGAAAATAAGTTATACCCTATGAGTTAACTACTTATGCCTCAGTTGTGAATAAAGCTCTAATAATTGAGAGGAAAGTTAATGAAGCATATGCGGAGAGAGAACGGAATCAGAAGAAGAGAAATAAGTTTGGTGGAACTCAAGGACGAAATCAGAATAATAAGGATCCAGCAAAGAAGCCAGCAAATGATAAGAATCGTGAAAATGAGATGGCTAGATATTCGAGATGTGGTCGAAGGGAAAATGAGTCTTCTAACTGCTCATGGAATACTGGTTCTTGTTTTAGCTGTGGATAGAAGGGACACAAAATTACAGATTGCCCCTGGAGGAATGAGAATAGATCCACATAAACAAACGATGGAGGTCAAAAGTCGAAAACTCAAGGAAGGATCTATGCACTCACACAACATGATGCTCAGGCCTCTAATGCTGTGGTGACTGGTATCATTCCTGTATCTGGTATTTATGTTTCTGTTTTGTTTGATTCTTGTGCTACACACTCCTTTATATCCACTACTTTTATGAGACAACATGATATAGTATATGAACCTATGAAAATTAAATTATATATTGAGACACCAGTAGGTGGTATTTTGAGTACCGAAAGTATGTGCAAGTCACGTAGTATCAGAATAGGAGAAAGAGAATTACCGACATATTTGGTGGTCCTAGATATGCATGATTTTGATGTCATTCTAGGAATGGATTGGCTTGCTACTTATCATGCCTCTATGGATTGTCATGAAAAGAGAGTGAATTTTCAAATACCGAGAGAATTAGCATTCAGTTTTGATGAAAATGCAGGAACCACCCCTCTACGTATTATTTCATTTGTGCAAGCTAGACAGATGCTAAGAAAGGGATGTAAAGGTTATCTAGTATCAATAAAGAATACAAAACATGATGAATTGAGGTTACAAAATATTTTTATCGTAAATAAATTTTTGGATGTATTCATTGATGATTTACCTGGACTACCACCAGATAGAGAAATTGAATTTACCATTGAGTTGGCATCCAATGTCGGTCCGATTTCTAAAGCTCCTTATTAAATGTCTCCCATGGAGTTGAAGGAGTTAAAAAATCAATTACAAGATTTATTGGATAAAAGTTTTATAAGACCTAGTGTATCTCCTTGGGGAGCTCCAGTCTTATTTGTGAAAAAGAAAGATGGTAGTATGAGGCTTTGTATCAACTATAGAGAGTTGAATAAGATCATTATCAGAAATAAATATCCTCTACCTCGAATCGATGATTTATTTGATCAGCTGTAAGGTGCACAAATTTTTTCTAAAATTGATCTTCGTTCAGGATATCATCAATTAAAAATCAAAGCAGAGGACATACCAAAGACTGCATTTAAAACTCGTTATGGATATTATAAATTTTTAGTGATGCCATTTGGGTTAACCAATGCTCCAGCGGCCTTCATGGATTTAATGAGCAGAATATTTAAATCCTATCTTGATAAATTTGTTATCATATTTATTGATGATATCTTGATATATTCAAGAAGTAAATTGGAGCATGAAGAATATTTATGGTATGTACTACAAATATTGAGGAAAGAAAAGCTTTATGCCAAATTAAAGAAGTGTGAATTTTGGTTGGATACAATAGTCTTTTTAGGACACATCGTGTCTAAAGATAAAATTTCTGTAGATCCAACAAAAGTGGAAGCTGTGATGCAGTGGAACAGACCTACAAATATTTCTGAGATTCGGAGCTTTCTGGGAATTGCAGGTTATTACAGACGATTTGTAGAAGGATTCTCCTACATAGCTGCACCTTTGACTCGTCTTACTCAGAAAGAGATTAAATTCGAGTGGATCGAGGATTGTGAACAGAGTTTTCAAGAGTTAAAATAATGATTAGTTTCAGCCCCTATCCTTACCATACCAACAGAAAATGAAGGATTCACAATATATAGTGATGCATCTAAAAAGGGACTTAGCTGTGTATTGATGCAACATAATAAGGTAGTGGCTTATGCGTTAAGACAATTGAAACCATATGAACAGAATTATCCGACACATGATTTGAAGTTAGTTGTAATAATTTTTGCCCTGAAAATTTGGAGATATCATTTATACGGTGCGCAGTGTGAAGTGTTTACTGATCATAAGAGTTTGAAGTATATTTTTACGCAGAAAGAATTAAACATGAGACAGAGAAGATAGTTAGAATTGTTGAAAGATTATGATTTAACAATTCATTATCATCCCGAAAAAGCTAATATTATTGTTGATGCCCTTAGTAAAAAATCTATGAAAAATTTGGCTATTTTAATCACACGTCAAAGCCAATTATTGAAGAATATAAGAAAACTGAAATTAGATATTCGAGTATATGACTTAACAGTATGATTAGCTAACATGAGGGTTCAGCCAACATTCATTGAAAGAATTATAGTCATCCAGAATGGTGATCCATAATTAATGAAAATAAGGGATTCAGTGGAAGCTGGTGTTCAATCTGAATTCAAGATACATGATGATGGTTCATTGAGGTTCGAAAATAGAATTTGCATACCCAATGATTCGGTACTCAAACAAAAAATACTTCAGAAAGCCCATCAGGCCGATTATACAGTTCATCCGGAAGGTACTAAGATGTATAGAGACTTAAAGAAAATATACTGGTGGAATAATATGAAGAGAGAGATCGCTCAATTTGTGGCTCAATGTTTAGTGTGTCAACAAGTTAAAGCTGAACATCAGAGACCTGCAGGATTACTTCAACCTCTCGATATTCAAGTATGGAAGTGGGAACATATCACTATGGATTTTGTAACTGGACTACCTAAGACTCCAAGTAAAAATAATGCAGCTTGGGTGATTGTGGATCGATTGATAAAGTCTGCACACTTTCTATCAATTAGAGTTGGATTCACTTTGGAAAGACTAGCAAAATTATACATGAAAGAAATTATAAGACTACATAGAATTTCAGTGACCATTGTATCAGATCGAGACACTAGATTTGTATCACAATTTTGGAAGAGCTTACACAAGGTATTAGGAACAAAATTGAATTTTAGTACAGCCTTTCATCCACAGACTGATGGCCAGTCAGAGAGAACTATTCAGATCTTAGAAGATATGTTGAGAACTTGTATTTTAGAAATGAAAAGTTCATGGGATGAGCATCTACCTTTGATTGAGTTCGCTTATAATAATAGTTATCAGGCTAGCATTGGTATGGCACCTTATGAAGCATTATATGGTAGAAGATGTCGATCACCGATTCACTTGGATGATGTTAGTGAGCGGAGAATATTGAGTCCCGAACTTATTCAACAAGCAGTCAAGAAGATTCAATTAATTAAAGAATGACTTCGGACAGCACAAAGCAGGCAGAAAAGTTATGCAGATAACAGGAGATGGAAATTACAATTTCAAATTGGTGACCATATATTTCTCAAAGTGTCTCCTTCAAAAGAAATCTGAAGATTTGGCATTCATGGCAAATTGAATCCTAGATATGTGGGTCCGTTCGAGATTTTGAAAAGAATTAGTGAGGTGGCTTATATACTTGCCTTACCACCTTCACTTGAAAGAGTACATGATATTTTTCATGTTTCTATATTGAAGAAATATTTACCAGACCCAAGTCACATCGTGAAACTTGAACCATTGCAAGCTACAAAGGATCTATCATATGAAGAATATCCTGTACAGATCGTGGACCGTAAAGAACAAGTGCTAAGACGACGTATCATTCCATATGTGAAGATTCATTAGAGTAATTATGAGGAGAGAGAGGCTACTTGGGAGCTTGAGAATGATATGAAGTCGAGATATCCACACTTATTTGAAAATGAAGGTATATTAAATTTTGAGGATAAATTTTTTTTAAAGGAGGTAGAATGTGATAACCCCACTTGTTGGGCCTAAAGCCCATTAAGCCCATCCAGAAAAAAAAAATAGAAGAAGAAGACTCCCGATTGAAGTCTTCTCCTTCCTTAGTTTCGCTTGAAAATCAGAGTCCTAGGGCCATTGAAGGACCCTAGGATGAGCCCTATAAGAACCCCCCTCCTCTCTCTGTGAGAGGACATAGCAATCACCGATGATCGCCGATAGTTCCTCTCCAATTTTCTTGATTGAAGCCGCGGCCCCTTATTTTGTGCTCGCTGTGATTTCTCGCCGGCGAGGTCATTGGAGGCTAAGATAAGCCCTTCTTCCTCTTCCTCTCTCCTCTCTCCTTTTTTTAGTGCCTCTGTGCACAACTGCTGGTGACGGGTGATGCTGGATTTCATCGGAGAAGAGACCCCCCTATTTGGTCTTTTCTTTTTTTTGATTTTTCGATGCCGACGATCACTGTCGACTGCCGGCCTTGGCCTCTCCGAACTCGAGAGTGTTGCCCCCTTGCCGTCGGTCTTCGTCGTGCCAGCTGCGGTCTAGACGGTCGGTCAAAGGGAGGGGACCTGTCGGTCCCCTGTTTCGGCCAGGGAAGACCACGAGAAGAAAAGAAAAGAAAAAGGAAGGAAAAAAAAGAAAAAAAGAAAAAAAAAGAAAGAAAAAAGAAGGAAAAAAAAGGAGAGAGAGAAAGAGAAGGAGAGATAGACTTTCTCTCTCTGCTCTCTCTCTCTCTTAAATTTTTTTAAGATTGATGGATTTTAATAATAATAATAATGATAATAATAATAATAATAATAATAATATAAAAAAAATTTATGGATCAATCCAAAAATCTTGGACGCTGTCATCTAGTCGATCCATGTGAGGATATTAGATTTTAGGAATTTTTATTTTTTAATTTGATAAAATCTTGATCAAAAATATGATATTTGACGTACCAAGTTCAGAGAAGGATTTTCAATATTTCTAGGATCCCTAGTTTGGATTTTCTTTTGAGGTAAGTAGTGTTTTGCCTTTACTAAATTTATCTGATAAATTATAAATTTGAATTATATTAATTCGTGGCATGCTTGTGATTGAAAATAATTGTTAAAAATTACTTATGATTGAAGATAATTATTAAAAATTATTTATAATTGAAGATATTTGTTGAAAATTATTATGATGATGTATGATCTTAAAGAATGATATGATTGATTTACTCGAATATCACTTATTTATATTATTATTGAAATAATATATGAATTGAAAGATGATATGAATTGACAATCTGGCTATATAAAGGACCCCGCCAATGAAGGCATATACATTGGCAAATGATTTATCCTGAGGGTTTATGTCGCCAGCGAGACCAGCGATAAACCGCCAGCGAGACCAGCAGTTCGGAAGGGCTTGCTGCCAGATGATTCGCAGCCTACTACAAGAAGATACGCGGTATTATGACCTTGCCACATAAAAAATATGGTCATAGTTCATGGTTGATAAGAAGAACTTAAGAAATTTAATGGACTCAAGATGATAAATATAATTTGAAATTATGATGAATTAAAAATTTATATATATGATTGATTAGTGTGATGAATTAAATTATGAATTCATGAATTTGCATATTAATTATGTTATTATCAGCAAACTGATATGTATAATATCATTTTCTGATTTATTCAGTTAAAGGTATACACTGTTTACTAGGCTATTTAGCTCATGATGAGTTTTATATTTTTTTTTTTACAGATCCAGAAAATTAGCGTGATGTGGGATTTCAGTTGGGAGAGCGATTAGAGATGGAGTTAGCTTATTTGATTTAGGATTTTCTCAGAATTGATGTAAGTTTTTTATTTTAAGTGTTAAAATTATCAGACAATTATTTTTCTTTTTGACACTGAGTTTTGATTTGTTATTTGAATTAAGATTTGATCATTAAAAATTAAAATTTATTCAGCTTTGTGTGTATGATATCATGATGAGATGTTTTGTATGTTTATGAGAAAAATTTTTTATAAGTATGTGATAATTGTCATGACTTTCGACTCAAAATCTTGGATCGGAGGCATGACAATAAGCTTGGGATCCTCTGTGGTGAGAACAATATATCATGGGACACAACACCATACTTGATAGCTATTATGAAAAGATGGATGATTATTAAATAAAAAATATATATAGTGTATAACAAGAATATCTTAGTTGGTAGTTGTCCATGTGCTGACGACGATTATAGAGTGCTGCATTGGATTCTACCGTACAAATCGCACATCCTAAAGATCTATTCTCTTAACTGCTTTCTTTCTTGGTTCTAGAAAATCCATTGGACTCCAGGGACTGCCGTAGCATGCCTATGCTACCTTGTGGCCAGTTTTGGTCTTAAAGGTGTCCCACTGCTTGTCTTTGATATTTTGAGGGAGCTCCTTTAAGACTACTTGCCATAAGAGATGGGTGATTGACACTATATTTGGATGTCAACATTGCTATGTAAGTGCTAATTCTCGGACCTATTTCATTTTAGATCTAAATACGGTAAAAGAAAGATGTCAAATACCATTTACCAATTTTATTCAAACATGATACGTCACTAGCCATGGATATTTCTTAGATCATGCTTGTGAGGCAAGTATTTCATCATAGAAAATGTCCATGTTACTTTAGCTGTGGTTTATCAAAAAAGTAAGTTCCCAGATACCCCACCGACATCCCATGTGTTCCAAGACAACTGCAGCTACGTTTACATGGAAATTTAGTGAACTATTAGGTAGGTGGTTTAAGCTAAAATTCAACCTGAGAATGCCAACTAGTGCAGTTGGTAAACCTTTTTTTCTTCTTTGATAAGGAGTTGGTAAACTTTTTAAAGCTTGGTACAATTGTTTAAATCCTGTCTTCATCCAAATTTGGTCATAATTTTTCGATCATAGTTCTTAGGGGAACTAAAATACAATTCAACAAATTGGCTTGAGATAAATGTATCTCAAAATTTCCAAAATAACACCAACCTTTCCAAGACCTTAAAAAAAACAAAAACAAACAAGAATTTAGTGTGCAGGTCGCTCTGTGGATCCTGCTGTAATAGAGAGCACCTATTGACCCGATTGTGTAATTGAAGTGCAATTTGGCATTGATGGATGCCACCTTATATATATATCTAGCCAAGTCCATTAAGGTAAGGGCTGCAATCATACCCCTTTTTAAAGATCCCTTAAAAAGTGCAACAACCAAGCCATGCCATGACTCGGATGTCTCAGATATCATTTCACATGCTGGCCTTAATAGTCCAAACAATTCCTTTATTCTCAAGTGATAATCTACCCTGGCTTTGGCAACCACCAGCGTGATTCTTAAATGCCATGGGCGTTGTTGGCCTCCAAACTTTAACCATGCTTATATTTAATGAGTAAACACATGAAAAAGTGCAACTCCATACCAAGTCATGTTTTTGGTAGTACTACCTAATATGGCATATAAATCAACCTCCCTGTTGCAGTTGAACATGTAGCAAGTAATTCTGTAAAAATTTGAATTTCGAGCATTTATAACTTCACAATTAAGAGGAATCCAAAAATAAAAGGATGATTGGCTTATATAGCTCATAAGGAGAGAATTATATTTTATTCCTTGATTTCCACCTCTAATTATAACATATCTTTATTCTACACCTATAGAAATATTGCCAAGGGACCACAAATGGACATGCTTTGAGAAGGAGAAACTCCTACAACTTAGAGCTCTCATGGTGAGAGGCTCTCTAGCCCTCATCTATCACTCCACTTTTCTTTCTTTCTTATAGATTTGCAGGTTTATAAGGTTTATAAGTAGCCAAGGTCAAGGCCAAGGTGAAGGCCGAGACTAAGGTGAAGCCCAAGATCATGGCCCAGATAATCAAGATCGAGGCCTAGATGAAGACCAAAGCCGAGACCAAGGTGAAGCCCAAGGCCGAGACCAAGGTGAAGATCACAACCAAGGCTAAGATGGAGAGTAAGATTGAGGTTGATGTGCAGCCCCAAGGCTGAGCTTCCAAAGCTAATCTCATAAAGGCCTAAGCCCGACCTCCCAAAGCTGAACTCTCAAGCCCGACCTCCCAAAGCTGAGCTCTGAAAGGTTGAGCTCCAAAAGCTGAGCTCCCAAGGTTGACCTTCTAAAAGCCAAGCTCCCGAGGCCAATGTTCCAAAGCTAAGCTCTTTCTAATGGCCAACCTCCCAAAGGCCGGCTTTCCAAGGCTAAGCTCCTAAAGTTGACCTCCCAAAAGTCAAGCTCCAAATACCGAGCAACCAAAGGCCGACCTCCTGAAGGCAAGCTCCCGAAGATCGAGCTCTTGAAGCTGACCTCCTAAAGATGGACCTTCCAAAGGTCAATCTCGTAAAGCCGAGCTCTCAAAGCCAAGATTCTGAAAGTCAACCTCCAAAAGCCGATCTCGTAAGGCTGACCTCCCAAAGGTTAATCTTACAAAGTCAAGCTCCTCTCAAAGGCCAAGCTTCAGAGGCCGACCTCTTAAGGCTAACCTCTCAAAGCCGAGCTCCCAAAGGCCGAGTTAAAAAATCTGACCTAAGAAGTCTAGCTAGAATCAAACCGATTAGAATAGAGTAATATTTTATACTACTCCAATTCTCTATTATATTCTCATTACTGCTATTCTTCCAAAGCTTGATTTGACTTAGGTGTTGGAGGTTCTGGCTTCTCTTTAGCTAGCTTTTTCTTTTTCTTATGTACAAATCAATGTCTCTTCTTACATCGATTTATGCCCTTCAAGCTACCACAGTTAAGCTAGATTTGATAACAATAACGCATCTTACCCTTTCTGGATCTATTATGGTGGCCTCTAACTTTTTGATCTCAGTCGCTATTTGAGAAGACACCTCGACTTTGTTTGGGACCTCTGAATTTAGAAGAAGCTTAGTACCGACCTTATGAAGACACTCCAACTCTGGCTAGAACCTCTGAATTTAGAAGAGGCCTGATGCTGACCTATTGGAGAAATCCTAGCTCTGATTGAGACCTTTGAATTTAGAGGAGGCTTGATGCCGACCTCATGAATACACTTGGATCTCTAAAATATCAACCCTTAGGTCGATGAGAAGATTTAGCAAAAAGTTGAGCTCAAATTGGAGAATATGATCATCCAAGCGGAAGATCAAACATGAATTTATTCGACTGATAAGTGGGAGGGCAAGGATCTAAAGTGACCTCAAATATAAGCATAGCAAAAGAAATAAGGTATAGGCACCACCAAAATTATTTCCAATAATATTTAATTTTTTGATCATGAAGAGGTCAATTGCAATCTGACTATTTCATAAGAAATGAAATAATAGCTCAATAAAGAGAAAATTATGTCTCATCTCTTGATTTTCACCTCCAATTATTATGGATTTTTGTTCCACACCTATATAAACAGGGTCAAGGGATCCTAAAAAGATATATTTTGAGAGGAAGAAACTCCTACAACTCAAAGCTCTCAAGCCCTCATCTGCCACTCCACTTTTCTTTCTTTCTTTAGGTCTGCATATCTATGAGCAACCAAGGCCAAGGTGAAGGCTGAGGCCAAGGTGAAGCCGAAGACCGAGGCTGAGGTAACCAAGACTGAGACTGAGATGAAGCCCGAGGCTAAGGTGAGGCTGAGGTGAAGATTAAAACCGAGGCCAAGCTAGAGACCAGCACTATGACTGCGGTAAAGATCAAGTTCTTGTAGATGACTTTCAGTAGTTGAGCTTTCGAAGGTCGACCTGCAAAAGCCAACCTCTTAAGGGCCAAGCTTTGAAGGCCGACCACCTAAAGCTAAGCTCCCAAACACTATGGTGAAAAATCTGACATAAGAAGTCCGACTAGAATAGAGTAACATTTTACATTACTCCAATTCTCTATTATATTCTCTTTACTATTATTTTCCAAAGTCTAATCTGACTTAGACATCGAAGGATTTGATTAAAGTCAATCCAGCTAGCTGTTCATTTCTTTCTTGTGCACAAATCAACATCTCTCCTCAAGTGGACTTGCATCCTCCGAGCTGCCACAACCAGTTATTTTGTTGCTTGAAAAATTACGGTGCCTTTGAGGGAAAGGGAAGCAAGAGAAGCCACCCAAATTTATTAGATGAAAATTTACCATGGTTTATCTACAAATACATTAAATAGAATGTTAGGATTTGATGCCTCGAGATTCAGCCCACATTGAGCCCATAGCAAGGTTCGCGGCAAAAAATGGAGTCCAACGAGACCAAGATCATCCGAAACGGAGCTCGGATGGAGGAGATACGAGCTTTTGAAGTCGGCACAAGAATCGAGGTGGTGGAGGACCGCCGGCAGCGGCGCGGCCGCAGGTGGGGGCGCGCGGGACGCGCGACCCAGGACGCGCGGGACGCATGACCCAAGCCCGTGCGGGATGCACGACCTAGGCCCGCGGCCCAGTGGGGCACGCGGCCCAGCCGGGCGAACGGCCCAGGCGCGCGCAGGCCCGCGCACAGGCTCGGCCCAGGCACGCGCGCGCGGGCCGGCCCAGGCCAGCGGTTTGCTGGCCCCTTTGCCCCAGTCCACCGTGGACCGGGCGGTCCACGGTGGGGCCTTTGGACCGCGTGGGCGTTTCCCACGCGTTTCACGTGGTCCACGGCACTATTCCATGGACCGGAGCACGATCAGACGGCCCAGAGAGATTGCGGTCTTGATCCGACGGTTTAGGGGGTTTTTTAGCTTTGTTTAGGACTCCTAATCCCTCTCTAATCAAGTTTAAACCCTGTTTAGTCCTTTAAAAGGATCCTGTGATGAAACAGAGAGGTAGGTGTTCGGGTTTCTCACTGTACAGAGCCGTACCAACCGATTGAAGAGAGAGAGAGGCGAGGGCGTTAAGAGAGAAGGAGCAGGAGGCTCCTGAATAGCGATCGCCAGGCACTTCAGGGGTTCAGGGGGTCTCCAAGAGAAAAAGAGCTTTTGAGAGGGGAACTTCAGGTGAGAGAGAATTGGGTGTACAAGGGTTGAGGGTGAGGTCTCCTCTTGTAAAATTTTTTTTTCATAGTGAAGTTTGCATGCTCCGTGGAGGCGAGCCCTTTTGTGGCTGATCCACGTACTTTGATTGTTTTTCCTTTTATTTTGTTTCTTCTTTCTTCCTGCTGCATCGCGTGGTATTGAAAGGATCTTGGGAGGTGGTGTCCTGGCCAGACATCCACCCAACAAGTGGTATCAGAGCAAGGCGGTACAAGGACGCAGATTGCAGTGGTGGTGAGCAAGACTGAAGATGGAGAAAACAGGAACAATCAAGATGGAGATCAACAAGTTCGATGGTAAGAGCAATTTCTCCTTGTGGCAAGCAAGGGTGAAGGACGTGCTCATCCAATAGGGGTTGATCGATGCTCTCTTGTGCGATGAGAAGCCAACCACCATGGAGGTGCAGGATTGGAAACGGCTACAGATGCAGGCGGTGAGTACCATCCGCATGTACCTGGCGGATGAGGTGGTGATCCATGTGCTGAGCGAGACTTCTCCGACGGTGCTGTGGTCGAAGCTCGAGGAGTTGTACATGGTGAAGTCTCTCACCAACACTCTTTTCTTCTGGAGGCAGTTTTACCAACTACGGATGACTGAGGGACAGAGCGTGCAGGAGCATCTGAGCTACTTCCAGAAGATCCTCACCGACCTTCTCAACGTTGGCGAGAACGTTGAGGAGAAGACCAGGGCGCTGGTTTTGCTGGTGTCACTTCCCTCTTCGTACGAGTCCTTGGTGACTGCTCTTCTAGTGGGGAAGAGCACTATCAAGATGGACGAGGTCACCGCGGCGATACTCCAGAATGAGGTTCTTAGGAGGGAGAACCCAGCTTCGAGCTCAGGTGTCGATAGCTCAGCTTTGGTGGCTTCTGAAGGTGCAGGAGGTGGTAGACGGAGCGACAGAAGATCGCAACGAGAGCGGTCCAAGTCCAGGAGGGACTTGAGCAAAATCAGGTGTTACCGGTGTGAAGAGTTGGGGCATCTAGCCAGAGATTGTCCTCAACTGAAAAATCGGACGGTGGCTGCTGTAGCGACGGCCGGCAGCGATTCAGAAGGAGATGTCCTGGAGATATCTGATGAGGTATCTACTTCTTTCCAACAGTGGATATTAGATTCTGCATGCCCCTATCATGTATGTTGCAGAGAGGAGCAGCTTGACTCCCTGGAGAACAGTGAGGGCACTGTATATCTACCGGATGGATCGAGCTGTGCGATCAGAGGCATTGGGACGGTCAGCTGGAGGATACATGATGGTGCAGTGAGGAGATTGGGGGAGGTCCGATATATACCCGATTTCAGGCAGAATCTTATCTTACTTAGTAGACTGAATTCGAGAGGCTACGGGACGGTAGCTGGTGGAGGAATCCTGAGGGTGCTACGCGGTGATAGGATTGTGCTGGAGGGGAAGAAGGGGAGCAGAGGATATTATTACCTGGCAGGGAGCCCAGTGCGAGGTGGAGCTTCGGGAGCTAGGTGGAGCCCAGAGCGAGGTGGAGCTCCAGGAGGCGGATCGGGCACAAGACAGGAGACTCGGGAGGATGAGAGGCGACGTCGCAAGGTGAGATTTCTATTGCCGCAGGATGATGCCCCGAGCAGGTCTCAGGTCAGGAGGAGCACAGCATACGACGGAGATGGGATCGAGCAGCCTGGCTCGACTCCCATGTTTGCCCATCCATGATCAGCAGGCGATTGCCCCAGGGCATGGGGGCGAGGAGATCCAGAAGCTCTCGGAGTTTGGAGGAGGCCGAATATCGAGTCGAGATGGAGATTGTTAGGATTTGATGTCTCAAGATTCAGCCCACATTGAGCCCACAACGAGGTTCGCGGAAAAAAATGGAGTCCAACGAGACCAAGATCACCCGAAACGGAGCTCGGATGGAGGAGATACGAGCTTTTGAAGTCGGCACGAGAATCGAGGCGACGGAGGACCGCCGGCGACCGGCGGCGGGCGGCAGCGGCACGGCCGCAGGCGACGGCGCGCGGGACGCACGACCCAGGACGCGCGGGACGCGCGACCCAGGTCCACGCGGGACGCGCGACCCAGGCCAGCGGTTTGCTGGCCCCTTTGCCCTGGTCCACCGTGGACTGGGCGGTCCACGGCGGGGCCTGTGGACCGCGTGGGCATTTTTCATGCGTTTCACGCGGTCCATGAAACTATTCCATGGACCGAAATGCGATCAGACGGCCCAGAGAGATTGCGGTCTTGATCCGATGGTTCAGGGGGTTTTTTGGCTTTGTTTAGGACTCCTAATCCCTCTCCAATCAAGTTTAAACCCTGTTTAACCCTTTAAAAGGGTCCTGTGACGAAACAGAGAGGTAGGTGTTCGGGTTTCTCGCCGTATAGAGCCGTACCAACCGATTGAAGAGAGAGAGAGGCGAGGGCGCTGAGAGAGAAGGAGCAGAAGGCTCCTAGACAGCGGTCGCCAGGCACTTCAGGGGTTCAGGGGGTCTCCAAGAGAGAAAGAGCTTTTGAGAGGAGAACTTCAGGTGAGAGAGAATTGGGTGTACAAGGTGAGACTCGGGAGGACGAGAGGCGACATCGCAAGGTGAGATTTCTATTGCCACAGGATGATGCCCCACGCAGGTCTCAGGTCAGGAGGAGCACAGCATACGACGGAGATGGGATCGAGCAGCCTGGCTCGACTTCCATGTTTGCCCATCCATGATCAGCAGGCGATTGCCCCAGGGCATGGGGGCGAGGAGATCCAGAAGCTCTCGGAGTTTGGAGGAGGCCGAATATCGAGTCGAGGTGGAGATTGTTAGGATTTGATGTCTCAAGATTCAGCCCACATTGAGCCCACAGCGAGGTTCGCGGCAAAAAATGGAGTCCAACGAGACCAAGATCACCCGAAACGGAGCTCGGATGGAGGAGATACGAGCTTTTGAAGTCGGCACGAGAATCGAGGCGACGGAGGACCGTCGGCGACCGGCAGCGGGCGGCAGCGGCACGGCCACAGGCGACGGCGCGCGGGACGTACGACCCAGGATGCGCGACCCAGGCCTGCGCGGGACGCGCGACCCAGGTCCACGCGGGATGCGCGACCCAGGCCCGCGGCCCAGGCCAGCGGTTTGCTGGCCCCTTTGCCCTGGTCCACCGTGGACTGGGTGGTCCACGGCGGGGCCTGTGGACCGTGTGGGCATTTTTCATGCATTTCACGCGGTTAACGGTACTATTCCATGGACCGAAATGCGATCAGACGGCCCAGAGAGATTGCGGTCTTGATTCGACAGTTCAGGGGGTTTTTTGGCTTTGTTTAGGACTCCTAATCCCTCTCTAATTAAGTTTAAACCCTGTTTAACCCTTTAAAAGGGTCCTGTGACGAAACAGAGAGGTAGGTGTTCGGGTTTCTCGCCGTACAGAGCCGTACCAACCGATTGAAGAGAGAGAGAGGCGAGGGCGCTGAGAGAGAAGGAGCAGGAGGCTCCTAGACAGCGGTCGCCAGGCACTTCAGGGGTTCAGGGGGTCTCCAAGAGAGAAAGAGCTTTTGAGAGGGGAACTTTAGGTGAGAGAGAATTGGGTGTACAAGGGTTGAGGGTGAGGTCTCCTCTTGTAAAATTTCTTTTTCATAGTGAAGTTTGCATGCTCCGTGGAGGCGAGCCCTTTTGTGGCTGATCCACGTATTTTGATTGTTTTTTCTTTTCTTTTGTTTCTTCTTTCTTCCTGCTGCATCGCGTGGTACTGAAAGGATCTTGGGAGGTGGTGTCCTGGCTAGACATCCATCCAAAATAGAGGAAGACAAAGCTGGTACAGCCATAGTAAAAAGAAGAGTGGGTGCAATAAAAGTCAGAGGTTTGAGATCAGTCGGGGAGAGTTGCTTGGAGACATTCAAGAACATCCCAATGAACAATACATGATCATTCAATGATTGAGAGGGAGGTCCCAACCTCTTCAAACCTGTTGACAGATCAGAATCAAGAAGTGCATCCCGCTAGAGATGACAAAGAACTCTAGAGGCTAGAATGAATGTCCTTGGTTTTCTCAGAATAAAGGTGTTCCCATGTTTTGAAGGTTTGCAGAGCTTTACACATCACCCCTCCAGCAAGACATTTCTTCTTTGCAAAAATTCTGGTGTTTTACTCCTGCCATATCTCCCAACACAAGGCTCCAACCAGCTGATCAACGGCATGAAGTTGTGCTACAGCAAAGCTGGCTTTCCTTCTGTCCATAGATGATGCAGACTGCTAGGCAGTCTTTGCATTCTGAGCTGGTTTGTGATGACATTCCATATGAACCAGGTGAATGGGCATTTGACAAGAATATGATTTATAGTTTCCACTCTTCCTCCGCAAAGTGTACAGCCAGAACTTAATTGCCATCCTTTTTTGGCGAGAATTTCTTGAGTCTGAAGCCTGTTTTGAAGTGCTAGCCAGAGAATACCCACGGTATTCCAATGGGATTTAAAGACGCTGGCTCCCACAATAGAGAAAAATGTGAGCCACTTTGCCACAACTCCTAATAAATACAATATCTCATTAGACTAGCGTGCATAAAGGTTTCATGATTACAAGTAAAGATATCCTGATATTGGATGTAAAATTTCACTTAACCCCCCCCCCCCCCCACCACCATAAAAAAAAAAAAAAAAAAAGAAATAGCATTGGATGTAAAATTATGTCCCTCTCCTTGGATATCTTATTCCACAGGCCGATAGCCTCAAGCCTCCAATGGCCAACATGTGGTTTGATGATGAGAAAGGTAATTTGTTCGTATCTAAGCATCATATACAATACATATTATGTACCCCAAAATACTACACAGCACTGGATGGCCATCATCAAAAGATGATGAGAACCATCCATCTTTTGATGGTTGCTATGAAGTGCACACTCTATGATGCGAACCGTGCACTGTATATAGAAGATCCTGAATGTTCTTATCTACCATAACTCTAGTTTCCACGTCAACATGGTCAAAAAACGATGTTAGCTTTTAGTCTATAAAACAAGTAATACTTTCTTCCTAACACGTGCAAAGAACTTCTAATTGACTTTGAATCAAAATCTAACTTGCCATTTAAATATTCTCAAACAAAATCCATCAATTCTTCGTGGATTGATGTATGGATATGGCACTGTTAGATTTTTGGAGAGAAAATTCAAAATTTTCTTCCGGTTCTTAAAATTTTTTGTCGTGAATTTAGTCCCACGTTGGAAAGAGATAATTTCCTTTTGATGCAGATATATCTTCTTTTCATGTCCATTTTTGCTTGGGTCAAGGAGGAAAGTTGGTTTTACACCACACGCACACGTTGCCTGACCCGACATGGCTTGCATGTGGTGTGTGTGGATGATGGTATGATAATTTTATTTTATTTTAATTTTTTATCCTTTTTTCACATATTTTTTAAATCTTTGCTACTGTAATGATCAATTAACCATTTGATCAAATAGCCGTATTTTTTAGATAGACGTTTTTCTCTTTAACTAATCGTCCCCCATTGTGGTCAACTAATCAAAACGTCTCCTTGTTCACGTCTTCCCGTAGTCTATATAAGACTATGAGTTCAGATAGCATGGGTCATTGAAAAGGTAGCATATTTCTTCTCTCTCTCCTACTTCATTTCTTTGATGTTTAAACACTTTTGCTCCTATTTATTTGTCGAGTTTTAGAAGATTTGTCAATGCTTTCTGCAATCGTACTCCAAGAGATGATATTCTGATCATATCTTAGGACAAAATTTTTGATAAATATTGACACGAAGATCAAAAATTTATTTTAGGATAGTGATCACACGCTTCTGAATTTCTTCTTCATCTATATCATAAATAAATGAGCCAATTCAACCAAGCTCATGGCAAGTCAAATCTCTTATTCGTATCCTTAATTATCATATAGTATAGATAAGTCTAAAGGTTATCAAAACTTTTACTTAGAATAGTCTTCAGTTTGATAAAACTCTCCTTGTAGAAGGACTCTTCTATTATAACATTCTAAGGCAAATTTTTTATGATTTTTACATTCCAATTTTCACAAATTAGACACTAGATTTTAGTTTTTTAAACTTGACTGGCTTTCTGAAACCAAAATTTTACATCATATTTTCTTGATTTTTGTTTGAATGTAGAGAGTTCTAATAGACTTTAACTTCTATTTGCAATTCAGTTTTAGTATTTTAATTCATTTAAAACATTGAGCTATGGAAATAGCAATTGTTCTTTTGTTACTTTAAAGGTCAATTACAAGCATCTGCTTATGGGTTTCTTGTGAACCCTAAGAGTCCTAATATTCTGTAAACTCTGTTTACAGCTCTATTTAAACCTTCCTAAATCAAATTTCTTGTAACCTATATTGTACATTATGGGTGTCGAGGAAGTCTTGACCCTTAAATCCAAAAAGTTTAATAGCCATAGATTCCTAAGATAGCAAGAACAACTTGAGGCCTAGTTAATCACACTTGGCCTAATCATTGCCATTGAAAAGACCACCTTATGATATTTCCTCCTCATCGTATAGATCAAGATCTTCTACTAGATCATCCGATGCTTCAGACACTCCAAAAATTGATAAATTATTTGAAAAAATTGAATTTCATTATAGATTTAAAATCCTTAGTTATCTTTCAGGTGATCTATATGAAATCTATAGAAAATATAAGACAGCTAAGAAACTTTGGATTGCCCTAGAGGATGCCTATAGTAGAGATAATGAGGGAACCATAAGATTTATCATTAGTGACTTTAGCAACTTTAGAATGGTAGACAATATCCCTATAAATGATAAAATTCATCATTTCCAAAATTTAGTCTAAGAGAATCATGAGGAGCTCAAAATTAGATGAGAATTATTAAGTCTCTTATTTAATTGATAAGCTTCCACCATCATGGACCAATTTGGACATGATCTTAGGAGAATCCAAGGCAACTTTATCCTTAAATCCGCAATTTAAACCATTAGAATAGAAAAATAATATCGGATTAGAGAATTAAAGGAAAATCAAATAAAAGCCAAAGTAAACTTGATCGAATCTCAAAACCTAGAACAAAACCTTAAGAGTCCAAACCATTATAGCTTGAACTTGACATTTAAACCTAAGAACCTCAAAACCAAGGGTAAGGGAAAAAGGAGAAGATTCCAAGACAAGCCTAAGCCCAATTCTTAAGCCAAAGGAATCAAGAAAGTTGTTGATGAAAGGTTCTGCTTTGTTTATAGCCGAGACAACCATCTTGCACATCAGTGCTTCTACCCAAAGAAGAAAAAAATTATGACTAAGAAGAAAAAGAACTAACCTTAATCCCAACCTATGGTCAATATGGTAGAAGGTGAACCATCCACCTTGAGGATAGTATCCTTTATCCCATTAGTTAATTTTATCTATAAAACCATTGATTGGTGGTTAGACTTTGGTGCCAATATCGATGTTTGCACTAATAAAGCATCTTTTTCTTCTTATCAGGACTCATGTAGAAAAAGTGTGATAATGGAAAATGAAAAATCTATCAATATTTTGGGCAGTGATAATGTCAACCTAAGATTTACCTCTGAAAAGAATATTATCCTTCGAGACATTCAGCATATTCTTTACATAAAAAAAACCTCATTAGTGGGTCCTTTTAGTACAATTAGGATATAAGATTGTATTAGAGCCTAATAAGATTGTAATTTCTAAAGATAATATATTTACTGGTATAAAATTTGTGTCCGAAGGATTGTTCAAACTTAATAAAATTTCTCCTTCAATCAATGGAAATTGTTTGGATCCTTCTCAATTAATTATATTGAATTCTAAATTTTGGGATGTTTGGCATGATAGACTAAGTCATATAAATTTAAAATTTATTCAAAAGATGTTCAATCTTAATTGGATTTTAAAATTCAAGATTAATCATAAATCTAAGTGTGAGATTTGTGCTCAATTCAAACAAATCAGGAAACCTTTTCAATCCATCTCTCATCGAGATACTCAATTTTTTGAATTAATTTATACTGATGTTCGTGACTCTTATAGAAATCCAACTCATGGAGGTAGTCGTTATTTTGTGATATTTATAGATGACTTCTCTAAATATTATTATTTCTATCTTTTAAAGATCAAGGATGAAGTCTTCAATAAGTTTAAGATTTTCAAAGTTGAGGCTGAAAACCAAACTAAAAGGAAGACCAAAATCCTAAGATTTGATCGTGGCGGAGAGTACACTTCAAATAAATTTGTTATATTTTATGAAAAACATAGTATAGTTCATCAAGTTACCACTCCTTACTCTCCTCAATCTAATATTGTTGAATAGAAGAAAATAACTCTATGGGACATAGTTAACGCCATGATTATAGGTTCTGATGTTCTGAAAAACTGATGGGGAGAAGCTCTTTTGATCTTTATTTTCATTCTTCATAGAATTCCATCAAACAATAAAAAAAGACTCCCCATGAGTATTGGAAGGGATATGTACCAAAGTTGAGTTATTTTCGAGTTTGAAAGTGATTAGCTAAGGTTGTCATTCCTGAATCTAAGAGGAATAAAATGTTAGAAAATACTACAGTTTCGTACATATAGTTCAACAATTTTTCCTAAACATCTATGCAGTGAAAATAAATTAAAATAATTTTAATTTACATATACCAGATCCGATCTAAAAACCATAGTATGGATCTTGATACAAACATGTACCCATGATTTGAAATCTGAAACATAAAACAAACAGCTAGAAAAACAAACGGAGATCAGATCTCCATACCTCGGATCCTACAAATGTCCCAGATCTGATCGTAGCCACGCATGTGCCCGACCTCTGCTGGTATCCACACTGAGATGTTTGATCAGAGTACTGAAATCACCGATGTGTTAGCACCTTGTAGATCTTGCTCCTCATCTTTGAATCTAGATCTCTTCTTCTAGATTTTGAAGAAGAAGATCGCTGCACGAACTCTTTCGTGCAGATCCGATGGGATCTGAATTAAATCACCATGAAGAGAAAAAGAATCCTTCTTCTTCTCTTTTTCTCTCTCTTTTCTCACCTTAGATCTATTCTCTATCAGATTTGGGTGTGGATGAAGTGGAGAAGGGAGGAAAAGGCATTGGGAAGGAAGATTTGATGTAAGAAAGAAGACATTCTTCATATCTCATGCACATCTCCTCTCCTCCTTTTATTTTTGTCACTCCAACCAGATCTCTCACACCCCAAATCCTTCTTAACGCCTTAATATATCAAATCCCATTTGATCTTGGGTGTCCAAAACAAAAAGAATGGATGAGATGCGTTGAGATAAGGGAAGAAAGAAGGAGAGATGTCTCACACTAACAATTAGTGCACGGCCTCCTTTCTCTAATTTTTTTATCACACAAAAAAATACTTCCATGCCCCAATCAGAGAGATTTCTATCTTATTTCAAATCAAATTTAAATAAAAAAAATTGAATGAAAAAGAGTTCCAAATAAGATGGGGCACCAACTATTGCCACCCCCTCTCCTTTCACGCATGCGAGAAGAAAAGGATGTGAAAAACAATGCTCCACTTCTCCTTTTGGCATGATTTTTAGAGAGAGAATCTCAAAAAATTAGACTCTCTGAGTCATGATTCATCTAGCTCAAATAGGGCCTTAATCGGATTCAAATCGAATCCAAAATGAGTCGAATTTAAAAAGGCTATCAAGCCTGATCTAATCAGGTTTGAAATCCAAATCTGATTTGAATAATTAAATCTAATTAATATTAAATTAAATTAAATCTAATTAAATTAAATTAAATTTAAATTAATTAAATTTTAATTTATAATTTAATCAGTCTCAAAAAATTTATAACATTTATAATTAAGTCTCGGTGCTAACAATTAGCAACTGTCAAAACTGTAATGCTTACAAATTAGTAGTTTCTAATATTCAAACTATCAATCCAATTGATAATTCAAATATGATCCAAGCCATTAATCAGGTCATGCTCTTTTTATTGTGACCCTTCAGATTCTATTCTATCTGGTAGTGAGACATACCGTGATCTTCATCACAGTATCATCGAAACTCTTTTTGATGGATTAAAATGATTCCAACTCATCTCAACAAAGATCGTTGATCCGAAAATGATCTTAGTGAGTTCTCACGATCCACCAATGATGTCTAGAAATATGTAGTGGCAATCCAATATAACAGAAAAATGAACTTCTAGGTGCAGTTATCGTGTGATATAATTCTTCTATCGAAAGTCTCAACTTGATGGAGATCATAGAGAACTCGTCAAACTCCATCGTCAGTCATATACTAGATTGGCTCGACTCGAGTTTATTTATGAATTTTGTAAAATTTTTTTTTCAGTATTCACACTTACTATGGTCAGAGATTTTCTGAACTCAGTCTTACGAATCGCATAGAACTTCTCTTTTTCTATCAAGGTCGATAGATTCTATCTAGGTGCATCCTACTCCAAACAACGAACCTGAACCTACATAGCCAACATACACAGCAAGAACCCATATGACTAGGGACTAAGGGATGTGCAGTCAAACTATGTACCTCGCTGTGAATAGCCAACACACCGCAGGTCAAAGAATCAGTCACACCATTGAGCATCGAGAAAATCACTGACGAGTGAGTAGACATCCAAGTTATTTCTCGTGTTGGTCACGCTCAGTGCAAGTTGTTCTCTAACAACCACTGGCACTCTCACCCAATGTCTCTACACCACAGACTTGAGATTTATTTGCCCTAAAGAGAGGTGATCTATGCACTGATCTCGAAAGGATTGATCACTATCCTCCGTGTTGATTTTTCGATCAGGAGTATTTAAAAATTAACCACTAATGATGTATGTCTCAAATTCTTAACACCTTGAGAATATACAAAATCATCTTTATTAATTTTTAGGACAAATCATGGATATATAAACATGATTGGTTATTAAGACTACTCAACAAGTACAAAACATGTCCTAGAGAAAAATATGTGTCAGCCAAGATTGACTTCTAGGGCACACATCTAACAAACTTTCACTTCCATTAAAGCCAATTTGCTATATACCTGAGCCCCATCTTCTAAAGATAGGCTTCAGTATTTAGCTGGCTAAGTGACTTGGGCTTACCACATTTATATGGAGTTTACTCTCTTTACCTCCATGTATTTCTACTTGAGGTAATCGCGTATATCTCTACTCTATGTGCATGGACTTCTGGTGAGACCTTGGCTCCTTAGCAATGGCTATGGACCATTATCTTTGTAGTACAATGTCATAGCATCCAATAGTATGACATCTAAGTTTGCAACTATCATAAGAATTAGAATGCATCTTGTACATCTATAGCATATTCAACTTCCATTGATCGATTGTTTGGAACCCTTCCATCATATTGAACCAACATAACTTAAGAATACATACTGATGTAGATATTCTACCATTAGCATCAACGTATCCTCCCACTCTGAGCTCTAACCCTTCTTCAAAGATAAGAAACAATCCCTTAGTACTTCTCAAGTACTTAGGAATATTTTCACAGCAATCCAATGCTCCCAGCCTGGGTTCGACTAATATCTGCTGGTGACTTTCACAGTAAGATATAGCAAGTCAAGTACATAGCATAGCATATACCTATATCCAAGAGGATAATAGATACCTCTTGAAGGTTTCAATGCTGAACCCTTCCAACACCTCTTCTATGTTGATACGATTGCGATGTTGTCATTAGGACATTATGATTATCAATCAAATTTTGACTTTAATAAAAATTAAAAATATATAGAAAGTAGTGAGTCGGGTCGAATCCATAGAGAAGACAGGATTTTGATTTGAAATCTTTGATTTTGCAAAAAAAATAAAATTTTGGAGAAAGCAATTTAAGTCAAAAAATAAAAATTAAAAGTACAAAAAATAAATTGGGTACTAAGATCTACTAACTAGATCCTAGCATCTACTTGTAATAAAAATAAATAATAAGAATTTAAAAAATATAAAATAAATTGATACTAAGATCTACTAACTAGATCCTAGCATCTACTTGCAAAAAATAAAAGACAAGAATTAAAAGTGTAAAAAAATAAATTTTACATTAATTAAAATTAAAATTTAAGTATAAAAAAATTTAAAAAATAATAAAATAAAATAAAAATAAAACTATAACAAAGATCTAAAGTTGATCAGTCCAGCCTCATCGGAAAGATGGTTGATGACCTCTCCGTCTTCCATCGTACTCCGTAGAGTGAACTGGCTTCTCTCTTTATATTTTTTTCTATACTTTTTATTTAATTTTTTTGCTTTCAAAGCTTATTCTCGAACCCCCTATTTATAGATAAATTTTTCATAATTTTTTGATAGGAAAAGGAGTCCTAAAACCCTTAAAAATCATATTAATCCCCTTAAAAATATTTTTGACTATCGGATGGAGCTTGAACCACCCAAATCTGCTTAAAAAATCCTCATTTTAATCCAAATCAAAGTCTGATCAAGTCACAGCCATCTGATCTGGGTTCGGATTGATTTTGGGCCATTGGATCGTGCAAAAGAGTCCTATTCAAAGTCGGCAACGAATGCTGACCGTTGGATCTGGATCGAGATGAATGTCAGCCATTGGATCGTGTCCAGAATTCTTCTCTCACTGTGAGCCACATCTGTGGACTGCGTGAAGTTTCTGATGGATCGCGCCCTGATTCTGTGGACTGACCAATCGGTCCACCATGCAGCAGAGGCTATAAAAATTATTTTTTTAGATATTTTGGCTCTATTTTCGCTCTGATTTTTATTTAAAAAATAAAAAAAATATGTATTAAATTTTTTAAAATTTTTTCATCTTTTTGATGCTTAAATTGCTCAATTGAATTAATATCTATTTTTTTATAAATATATTCTAATTTTATATTTTTTAAAATTATTTATTTTTTTGGTAAGAAAATCTAATTTATTCATGAAATTAGATTGTTAAAAAGATGTTAGCACCATAAATTATCAAAAATATCTATAATAAATATAAAAATATATCACTTATCATACCCCCCAACTTGAACTTTGCTCGTCCTCGAGTAAAGAAAGAATTTATAATCAAGTACTGTTTAACTTAAAGTTTTGAATTTCATCAAATAATTTTCAAAATGATCACTGATGTTCAGTAGAGTATAAATGAGGTATGTCATTGAAATATTAATATTAATCAATGTGAGAGTTAAACTAAAATATTAAACTTTTTTAAAAATTTTCTAAATCTATTCCTACCTTTATCTCCAAATCATTAACCTTCATATGGACAAGTATATTGTTACTTCCGTTCTTCATTTATTGATTGATTTTTTTTTAAACGTTGTACTGCTATTGAATGTCTTAACCCCTTAAGCTTTCTGTTTGACCCATGTAGCAAGTTTTCAGCCAATGACTCCCAAACCAGACGGCTTTAGGATACTAGGTATAGAATATCCCTCAGACCTACTTGCTCGAATTAAACAGGTTACGAGTTAAAACTAGCTTTACAATAAAGCTTCTTTGTCCTTCATATTTTTTGATGCGAAACTCAATTCTTGCTTAGACAAAGAGGCCCGGTTACTCAGAATGAAGTACTTGAATTTTTCTTTTAATTTTTATATGAAGAAACATATAGTTACCCAATACAAATCCATAAAAAGTTAACTCTTCTTTGATGCTGGTAGAAAAATTTAAAAATGCTCAAAGAAAACTGTTTAAGTTTTAAACTTAACTCTTTATTGAGTTTTCTTAATACTTGATCCCTCAATATCTCACAAACTCTCTGGTCTGTGCATCAATTTTCTTTTAAAAATGCTTGATTTAACTTGATTCTTAAGTATAATTAGATACTTAAATACTAAATACTAATTTACTTGAGGACTTAAAAAATTTTTTTATTCTCTCTCCCAACATAATTGACATTATCCTCAATAGAGTAGGAAAAATGAAGGGTGCATGCAAAGAGAAAGAAAAAGAGAGATGTCACCTGATCCAAAAGTCTTTTCAAAATTGATTCTCCCCCCAACTTAACCAAGATTATCTTCAGATCCCTACAAAAGATACTAAATAAGACTTGATTAACCTAAATAAAATATATATAAAAAAAAATAAAAATTGGGTTGCCTCCCAGAAAGTGCTAAGTTTACCATCTTCAGCCAAACACAGTGCAGCTCAATTCAGTATGGGTCTCTTAATACTACTTGGTCAATAGTTTGTTTTAATGGCATCCCTTCAATATATGGTTTTAATCTTTGACCATTTACCTTAAAAAAAATTTTTGATTTAGGATCATAAAGTTTGATTGCACCATATGGGAATACTTGATTTACAATGTAAGGTCCATCCCATCTAGATCTTAATTTTTTTGAAAATAATTTTAGCCTTGAATTAAATAACCAGACTTGTTGATTTGGCTCAAAGGTTTTTCTTGAAATGTGTTTATCATGAAAGGCTTTCATTTTCTCTTTATAAATTCATGAATTTTCATAAGCCTCTCATCTCAATTCATCCAATTCACTTAGTTGCAACATCCAGTTGGAACCAACGTGTTTCAAATCAAAATTCAGTTGCTTGATTGCCCAATATGCTTTATGTTCAAGTTCTATCGGAAGATAACATGCTTTTTCATAAATCAAACTATAGGAAGACATTCCAATAGGATTTTTATAAGCTATCCTATAGGCTCATAATGCATCATCTAATCGATCTGATCAATCTTTACGATTAGGCCTAATAGTCTTTTGTAGGATGTTCTTGATCTCCCTATTGGATACTTCAACTTGACCACTTGTTTGCGGGTGGTATGGTGTTATAGCCCAAACCTCAGCCCACCAAAGCCATTCAAACGAAAAAAAAAAAGAGGAAAAACAGGGGATGCAAAACCGGGAAGAAGACTCCCGATAGGAGTCTTCTTCTCCGGCGAGTCCCGAGCAAATTAGGACTCCTAGGACCCCTCGGAGTCCTAGGGTGCTCTATAAGAAGACCCCCTCCCTCCTGAGACCGATCATTGGTCTCCTTCCTCTCTCTTTCTCTCCGTTTTTCTCGATCGAAGGCCGCGGACACCCTTTGATTTCTCGCCATGATTGCCGCCGACGAGGTCTCCGGAGGCTGAGGTAAGTTTTCCTCTTCCTCCCCTCTTTCTTCTCCTTCCTCCCCGTGCATTTGTGCGCGGCTGCCGGCGACGAAAGTCGTCGATTTTCGGTCGGGAAAGACACCCTGTTTTTGAGCTCTTTTCCTTGAATTTTTCGGTGCCGGCGATCGAAATTGATTGCCGGCCACCCTCCTCCGTGATCGGGGGAGTGATTCCAGTCGGCCGCCGGCCTGCACCACGACGGTCGTGGCCCGAACGGCCGGTCAAGGCCGGAGAACCCCCACCGTCCCCTGTTCGGCCCGGAAGGAACCAAGAAAAAAAGAAGAAAAGAAGAAAAAGAAAAAGAAAAGAAGAAAAAGAAGAAAAAGAAAAAGAAAAAAAAAAGAAAAGGAAAAAAAAAAGAAGAAGAAAAAGAAGAAAAAGAAAAGAAGAAAAAAAAATAATAAAAAAAATAAATAAATATATATATATGTATATATATATATAAGTAAGTAAATAAATAAATAAATAAATAAATAAAAATTGAAATTGATGAGAGAGAGAGTTTCTCTCTCTTCTCTCTCTTCTTTCAGACTGAACCCTGATTTTCTCTCTCTGGAATTGGACTTTCTCTCTCTAGAATTTTCTCTCTCTAGCCTGTTTCTCTCTCTTGATGGATTTCTCTCTCTCTAAAGTTATCCTTCTAAGATTAGCATAGTGGAAGGCTTCATCTGATGATTCTGATCGAGTTTAGAGACGAGTCTGATTTTAAGCGAGATTTTGATTTTGGGATTTGTTAGATTTAATTTTGAATTAAAATTAATGTAAAAATATAATTTTGGATAATAGGCACGGAAGAATCTTCTAGAAGTTAGTCGATCTATTCGTTCAGTGCTCCGTGAAAGGTAAGTAATGAATCATCTTCTCGAGATATTCCATATTTATTCTGAAAATAAATAATTATTCTCTAAAATTATGCATGATTTATGGAATTATGTTTTGAAAGAAAAGTGCTTTTGAAATGTTATGGTATATCGATTTATGCACATGTTTAGTGAAAGATTATGATATATATTGTGGTACTAAGTGTTTTGATATAGATCGGATTTATGCTCTCAGCCTAACTATGTTTCAGTGGGCCCCGCCAATGGGGATTATACGTTGGTACTTTATGGACCCTGTCAGTGGGGGTTGTGCGCTGGTATTTATGGACCCTGCCAGTGGGGGTTGTGCGCTGGTATTTCTGGACCCTGCCAGTGGGGGTTGTGCGCTGGTATTCTGTGGACCCCGCCAATGGGGGTTAAACGTTGGTCATAGTCGAGGCTATTGAGTTACGAGTGTTTTGAATCAAATCAGATTTATGATTATATTATATGTGAATATTTGAAAATATTTGATCAGCATGAAATATACTCTTATGTTTATTTACAGCATTATTCTTGAAAATTAGATAATATCTGAAATATCTGGTAGAGATATTTGTTACTTACTGGGCTGTCTAGCTCATTACCTTTCTTTCTATTTTTTTTTAGTTCAGATAATTAATTTCGAATGTGGGAAGAAATATTGGGACAGAGCTTTTAGAGGCGAGATTTAGCATTGTCAACTTCATTGAACTTAGATCTATTGTTTTTATTTTTTTAGCAAAAATTTTATTGGATGTAAGACATTTGATTTAATTACTTGAATTAAAGTTGAATAATAATTATTTGAATTTATTCCGCTGCGATGCATTGATATCGTGATGAGATGCCTTGCATGCTTATGGAGAGAGTTCTTCATGAGTGTGCGGCGGTTGCCGCGACCCTCGATTCACAATCTCGGGTCGGGGGCGTGATAATTAATATGGTATCAGAGCATAAGTGGATAAATTATGACACATAGATGACACAGTATGAGTGTAGGTGGGTAAACATTAGGAATATTGGGACGTTAGAATATGAGCATCATAATAAACCCATCCTAACAAATAGATCAATGAATCTAATAAGGTTTTACTACCACAAGGTTACCATGCCTCCCCGTAGAATGACAAGAACTACTCAAGAAATTTCAAGAGAGACATCACAACCACGGGATGGTAGCACTCCCCATCTGACCAGTGGCACCCCTCAGGACGAGGGAGTCGTAGATCCTAATGGGAGTGCTTCGAGAGCACGTCAAGAACCAGATATGGCTCAGTTAATGCAGACCCTAATCATGATGGTACAAGCGCAACAACAAATACAGCAGCAAATGTTTGAACAACAGCAGATACAACGAGATACACAACAACATCAGCATCCACCACCACAATATGGAGAGCAACCAGTACAATGGAACAACATTTCAGAATTTAAAAAGTTTGCTCCTCCAGCTTTCAAGGGGACTATTGAACCTTTGGAGGCTGACAACTGGATAATGGAGATGGAGAAGGCTTTCGCTGTCCAAGAGTGTCTTGATGAAGAAAAGATTCGATATGCAGCTTATTTACTACAAGGAGAAGCATACAACTGGTGTCAGCGACTACAGCGCAAGCATGAACAAGACGGCGAAATACTTACCTGGGAAAGATTTCGGATTGCATTCTATGATCAGTATTTTCCTCGGAGTATAAGGATCCAGAAAGAGCAAGAGTTTATTTATTTGAAGCAAAAGGGTATGAGTGTGACTGAATATGAAGCAAAATTTACAGAGTTAGCAAAATTTGCTCCGAGATTAGTGGATGGTGAGCAAGAACGTGTTCATAAGTTTGAGATGGGACTGAAAACTGAGATTCGAAAACAAGTGGTTCCATATGAATTGACAACTTATGCAGATGTGGTAAACAAAGCACTGATAATTGAAAGGGAAGTCAATGCAGAACGCATGGAAAGGAAAAGAAGGCAAAGAAAGAGAGCAAGATCAAATGATATACAAGGGCAGAATAATAAAAACATCAAAAGATCAGCCAAGGGAACAGTAGACAATAAGACTCAACAGATTGATGGTGAGCCATGCTCCAGATGTGGCAAAAATCATGCAGACAAAGATTGTTATTGGAATACCGGTGCTTGTTTCAAATGTGGTCAGAAAGATCATAAAATTGCTAGCTGCCGGCTAAATACTGAAAATCAAGCTGGCAAAAGAACTCATGAAGGACAACATAAGGATGGCGGACAGATTTCTAAAATCCAGGGAAGAGTTTATGCGCTTACTCAACAGAATCCACAGGCTTCCAATACAATGGTGACAGGTATGAAAAATTTCGAGGACGAAATTTTTTTTTAGGGGTGAAGAATGTTATAGCCCAAACCTCAGCCCACCAAAGCCATTCAAACGAAAAAAAAAAGAGGAAAAACAGGGGATGCAAAACCGGGAAGAAGACTCCCGATAGGAGTCTTCTTCTCCGGCGAGTTCCGAGCAAATTAGGACTCTTAGGACCCCTCGGAGTCCTAGGGTGCTCTATAAGAAGACCCCCTCCCTCTTGAGACCGATCATTGGTCTCCTTCCTCTCTCTTTCTCTCCGTTTTTCTCGATCGAAGGCCGCGGACACCCTTTGATTTCTCGTCGTGATTGCCGTCGACGAGGTCTCCGGAGGCTGAGGTAAGTTTTCCTCTTCCTCCCCTCTTTCTTCTCCTTCCTCCCCGTGCATTTGTGCACGACTGCCGGCGACGAAAGTCGCCGATTTCCGATCGGGAAAGACACCCTATTTTTGAGCTCTTTTCCTTGAATTTTCCGACGTCGGCGATCGGAATTGATCGCCGGCCACCCTCCTCCGTGACCGGGGGAGTGATTCCCGTCGGCTGCCGGCCTCCGCCGCGGCGGTCGTGGCCCGAACGGCCGGTCAAGGCCGGAGAACCCCCACCGTCCCCTGTTCGGCCTGGAAGGAACCAAGAAAAAAAGAAGAAAAGAAGAAAAAGAAAAAGAAAAGAAGAAAAAGAAGAAAAAAAAAAAGAAAAAAAAAAGAAAAGGAAAAAAAAAAAGAAGAAGAAAAAGAAGAAAAAGAAAAGAAGAAAAAAAAAATAAAAAAAAATATATATATATATATATATATGTATATATATATAAGTAAGTAAATAAATAAATAAATAAATAAATAAATAAATAAATAAAAAATTGAAATTGATGAGAGAGAGAGTTTCTCTCTCTTCTTTCAGACTGAACCCTGATTTTCTCTCTCTGAATTGGATTTTCTCTCTCTACTTTCTCTCTCTAAAATTTTCTCTCTCTAGCTTGTTTCTCTCTCTTGATGGATTTCTCTCTCTCTAAAGTTATCCTTCTAAGATTAGCATAGTGGAAGGCTTCATCTGATGATTCTGATCGAGTTTAGAGACGAGTCTGATTTTAAGCGAGATTTTGATTTTGGGATTTGTTAGATTTAATTTTGAATTAAAATTAATGTAAAAATATAATTTTGGATAATAGGCATGGAAGAATCTCCTAGAAGTTAGTCGATCTATTTGTTCAGTGCTCTGTGAAAGGTAAGTAATGAATCATCTTCTCGAGATATTCCATATTTATTCTGAAAATAAATAATTATTCTCTGAAATTATGCATGATTTATGGAATTATGTTTTGAAAGAAAAGTGCTTTTGAAATGTTATGGTATATCGATTTATGCACATGTTTAGTGAAAGATTATGATATATATTGTGGTACTAAATGTTTTGATATAGATTGGATTTATGCTCTCAGCCTAACTATGTTTCAGTGGGCCCCGCCAATGGGGATTATACGTTGGTACTTTGTGGATCCTGCCAGTGGGGGTTGTGCGCTGGTATTTATGGACCCTGCCAGTGGGGGTTGTGCGCTGGTATTTCTGGACCCTGCCAGTGGGGGTTGTGCACTGGTATTCTGTGGACCCCGCCAATGGGGGTTAAACGTTGGTCATAGTCGAGGCTGTTGAGTTACGAGTGTTTTGAATCGAATCGGATTTATGATTATATTATATGTGAATATTTGAAAATATTTGATCAGCATGAAATATACTCTTATGTTTATTTGCAGCATTATTCTTGAAAATTAGATAATATCTGAAATATCTGGTAGAGATATTTGTTACTTACTGGGCTGTCTAGCTCATTACCTTTATTTCTATTTTTTTTCAGTTCAGATAATTAATTTCGAACGTAGGAAGAAATATTGGGACAGAGCTTTTAGAGGCGAGATTTAGCATTGTCAACTTCATTGAACTTAGATCTATTATTTTTATTTTTTTAGCAAAAATTTTATTGGATGTAAGACATTTGATTTAATTACTTGAATTAAAGTTGAATAATAATTATTTGAATTTATTCCGCTGCGATGCATTGATATCGTGATGAGATGCCTTGCATGCTTATGGAGAGAGTTCTTCATGAGTGTGCGGCGGTTGCCGCGACCCTCGATTCACAATCTCGGATCGGGGGTGTGACATATGGTGTAGCTATCTTATGTGTGACCCCATATTTTCACAATAATGTTCGAAAATAATAGTTCGTGAAGTGGGTACCTCTATCACTTATGATAGCACATGAAAATCCGAACCTAGAAAAGATATTCCTTTAAACAAATTTTATGACTATCTTATGATCATTGGTTCGTATTGCTATTGCCTCAATCTATTTAGAAACATAATCGACGGCCATCAAAATATATTCAAAACCATTGGAGGGTGGAAAAGATTCCATAAAATTAATTCTCCAAACATAAAAAATTTCAACTACCAAGATGGGGTTTAAAGGCATCATGTCTTTTTTTGAAATATTTCTTAAAGTTTGACACCTAAGACATTCTTGACTAAAATTATAAGCATCCTTAAACAATGTGGGCTAGTAAAATCCACTTTGCAATACTTTGGCTGCAGTTTTTTGTCCAGAAAAATATCCTCCGTAAGCAAAAGTATGATAGAATTTCAAGATACTCAATTGTTCAGTTTCAGGAGTACATCTACGAATGATCTGATCAGCACAAATTTGAAAAAGTTCAGGATCTTTCCAAAAATAATACTTGATTTGAGCAAAGAATCGATCTTTTTCATTCTTAGACCAAATATCAAGAATTTGTTCAACTGCTAAGTAATTCACAATATCTGCAAACCAAAGGGCCTTTGTGTGTGAAACTACTAGAAGTTGCTCATTCGAAAAAGATTCTTCAATTGATGTAGGTTCATAATCTTCAACTAGAATCCTCGATAGGTGGTATGCTACAATATTTTCAGATCCCTTCTTGTCTCAAATTTCAATATCAAATTCTTGTAGCAGTAAAATCTATCTAATCAATCATGGTTTAGCATCTTTCTTTGAAAGCAGATATCTCAAAACCGTATGATCTGAATAAATCATGATTTTTGATCCTAACAAGTATGATTGAAACTTCTTCAGAGCAAATACTACAGCTAGTAATTCTTTTTCAGTTGTGGTATAATTCATTTGAGCTTCATTCAGAGTTCTGCTAGCATGGTAAATCACTACAGGATATTTATTTATCCTTTGGCCCAAGACAGCTCCTATGGCAAAATCAGAAGCATCGCATATGATCTCAAAAGGTAGTGACCAGTCTGGAGGTTGGATGATTGGAGCTTTCGTCACAGCTTCTTTCAAAAATTTATAAGCTTTAAGATATTCTTTATCAAAGTTAAAAGGGACATCCTTAGCAAGCAAATTACATAAAGGGTGGGATGTTTTAGAAAAGTCTTTGATGAAGTGACGGTAAAATCCTACATGGCCAAGGAAAGATCGGATTTGTTTGACAAAAGTTGGTGGAGGAAGTTTAGAAATCAAGTCAACTTTTGCTCTATCAACCTCAATCCCTCTCTTTGACACAATATGCCCTATTTCCTTTTTAACCATGAAATGGCTCTTTTCCCAACTTAAAACTAGATTGACCTCAATGCATCATTTTAATATTTTCTTCAAATTATTGAGGCAACTCTCAAAAGATTCTCCAAAGACTGAAAAATCATCCATGAATATCTCTAGAAAATCTCCTACCATATCTGAAAATATTGACATCATGCACCTTTGAAAGGTCGCGGGTGCATTACATAGTCCGAAAGGCATTCTACGAAAAGCAAAGGTTTCATAAGGGCATGTGAAGGTGGTCTTTTCCTGATCTCTTGGGTAGATTGCTATCTGATTGTATCATGAGTATCCATCTAAAAAGCAAAGATACTGTTGGCTAGCTAGTCTCTCTAAGATTTGGTCAATAAAGGATAAAGAAAAATGATCTTTATGGATGGCTGCATTGAGTTTTCTATAATCTATGCAGACACGCCATCTAGTAGAAAGTCATGTTGGCACTAGATCCTCATGGTCAGTATGGACAACTGTGAGTCTAGATTTCTTTGGAACAACTTGAGTAGGACTCACCCAGTGGCTGTCTGAAATAAGATAAATGATACCAGCATCTAACCATTTAATTACCTCCTTCTTGACTACCTCTTGCATATTCGGGTTGAGCCATCTTTGTATTTCTTGAATGGGTTTGGCATTATCCTCTGTGTAAATATGGTGCATGCATATTGATGGACTAATACCTTTTAAATCAGCAACGGTCCAACCTATGGCCTCCCTATGTGTTTTCAATATATTCAGCAATTGATCTTTCAGCTCGGGGGTTAGATCAGAAGCAATGATTACTGGCAGGATTTTCTCAAGTCCTAAAAACACATACTTAAGTGATTCAGGCAAAGATTTCAGTTCAAGTTGTGGTGGGGCCTGAATTGAAGGATGTAGTGGTTCAGTTTCTAGCTTAGGTAAGGGTTTAATTTTTATTGACCAAGGTAGTGAATGTGCTGGGTGAGGTGAATCGAATAAGATATTCATCTCCTGATTTTGGGTTTCTTCAATGGGTTCATCCAGAAAATCTTTTTTCTTCAAATCTAAGAAGGAATCAGTTTCAACTATCTCATCTATCAGATCAATTATCAAACAGCTTTTCTCTTTTTGAGCATACTTTGAGGTATTAAAAATATTAATTCTTATCTTTTGATCCTCAAAAGAAATATCCATAGCTCCTGTTTTACAATTGATATTGGCATTGGCAGTGGCTAGGAATGGACGTCCTAAAATTATGAGATTTTGATTCAGCTCTTGGGATAGTTCCATATCAAGTATGAGGAAGTCTACTGAAAAATAACATGTATTGACTTTGACTATAATATCTTCAATCAGACCCTATGACGTCTTCACAGATCTATTGGCTAGTTGCAAAATAACCGACGTGGGTTTCAGTTCTCCTATCCCAAATTTTTCATAGACTGAGGTTGGAAGTAGGTTGACACTAGCTCTTAATTCTAACAGGGCTCAATCAAAGGTGATGCCTCCTATAACACATGATATCAAAGGAGCATCAGGATCTTTCATTTTTTGAGGTAATAGATTCAACAGGACTGCACTAACATCCTCAGATAGCATAATTCTCTCTGTTTTTCATGGCTCACACTTTTGGGTGCAAAATTCTTTAAAAAATTTAGCATAAGCTGGGACATGTTGAATTGCATTGAGGAGGGATAGATTAATGTGAACTTGCTTAAATAATTTTATTAATTCTTCGTTGCGTGCTCCTTATTTTTTATGAGAAGACCCAGCTTCTAAGGCTGAAGGGAATGAAACTTTCGATTTATATGTCTCAAGTAACTTATCTGCTCTCTTCTTTTCTTTATCTTTTTCACTCAGATCAATAATGATTTCAGACTCAGGTTCTTCTATTCGGTTAGTCTCAGTACTAACTTCTTCTTCCAAATTCTCATTTTGGCTAGCATCAGCACTAGCCTCTCTCACCTGGTCTGGATATGGGTCCTTAAAAATCCTACCACTTTTAAGCTCAGAAATTATTTTGGCATTCTCAAATTGAGGATTCTTAAGTGGGACATTAGATTGATGACTTGATACTGGTTGGCTTGGCAATTGACCTGGTTCTCTCCTCATGGTAGACTCAGCTAACTATCCTATTTGTGCTTCTAACTTAGCGATAGATTGCTGTTGGGTCATAATCAATTGTTGAAGTTGATTAAATCTATCATCGGCTAGATTAGTTTGTTGAGAAGGTGGGTATGATGGCTGATTATGATATGATGGCTGGGTAGACTGACTAGGCTGACCTCTATTATAGGCATAATTCTGGTATGGAGGCCTACTCTAAAAGTTTTGCAAAGAAAGAATTTGGGTCTGAGCCTGAGTTTGTTGGGGTCTCCAAGAAAAATTAGGATGGTTCCTCCAGTCTGAATTATATGTGTTAGAGAATGGATCATTGACAGGCTTGGAGTAACCTTGGGCAGTTTGAACTTGTTCTTGGATGAAAGGTGAAAACTATTCAGCCGTAGGACATTCACTCACATGATGGGCTGGACTAACAGATAGAATAAATCTCCTGATAATTAGAAGATTGTGTGTATTGTGCAGGAGATTGTTGACCTAGGATTAGGAACTGATATATTTTCTGGATAAGAAGGTCGATTTTATCTAATTTTTGAGCTATTAGGTTCAAATCGACCTTAGGACTAGAGTCTGTTTGCTTGATCTCAAAAATTTCTGTCCACTTTTGGTGAGGAATTGATCTTTCATAGGAAGATAATGAAGTATGATTGATCGAATTTTCACTCAAAATTTCAAACAAAGTATAGGCTTCATCCTCACTCTTACTCATGAATGCACCTCCACAAGATGCATCTACCATCTATCTGTATTGGTCATCTAAACCCTCATAAAAAGCTTGAACTATTTGCCACTTAGATATACCATGGTGTGGACATTTTCTAAGAAGTTTCTTAAGTCTCTCCCATGATTCATGAATTTGTTTTTCTGAAAGTTGAGCAAATCCAGTGATAGCTCGCCTCATGGTATTGGTTCGACCTATGAGATAAAATTTCTTAAGAAACTCATGCTATATTTTAGCCCATGTTCGGATTGGTCTCCCTATTGTGCCAAGCCAGTACTTGGCTTTGTCCTTAAGCGAGAAGGGGAATAGAGTCAGTCTAAGTGCATCATCAGTAAAATTTTGAATTTTTATCGTGAAACAGATTTCTAAGAACTCATCTAGATGCTTGTAAGGATCTTCATTGATGTTACCATAGAAAAATGAGAGCATCTGGATTGTGGTTGACTTGATCTCATAATGGCTTGCAGGGATATCAGGGAGGTGGATACAAGTCGATGGGTTATAGGTAGAAGGAATAAAATATTTCTTCATCTGCTTTGGTGGTTCTCTAGGGTCTCCAGCCATTTGATTTTTGGATTTAACGTGAATCAGCCGTTCAATTTTAAGATTAGGTTCAATTAGGTTAGGATAAAGAGATCTTCTACCATGCATATACCAGTGCAAACCCTAATATATGATTCAATTTTTTATTATTATTATTATTTTTAAGAAAAAGAAGAAGAAGAAAGAGAGAAGTTCTTAAGGTGAGATTTTTAAGAAAGCTCTAGACCTAAAGATGAAAGATAAGAAGAATTAGTTGTGATTAAGTGTTAATTGCAATCAAGTTAGCAAGCAATTAAACCTAGACACCTATGGGTTTCTCAGACCTAACAGTTTAATGTAGAGTGGCTTAGTCTAGATATAAATTGGGTTTGTTCTCACTTTCTTCAACTAGCCAGGTAAGAGGTGAGGTCGTGGGGGTCCCCCCATTGCTTGCCTTAGACACCAATTTAATTGGCCAGATAAGCTAATAGAACCAATTAAATAACCACAAGTCTACTTAGGCAGAGCCTTTATAACCTCTAGCCTTAGACACTAGTTTCAGAGATGAGTCCAAACTTACTTTGTACTTGACTTGACCATAATACTCAAACTGAACTCAATTGATCCTAGGGGCCCATGTCTACTTGATTTTAGTTAGGTTTGGGTTAATGCGGGATGCTGGTTAGTTGTTTTTGGGCTAAGAAAGGGTGATGAGATACTCATCTTATCTTGTTATAAGTGTTGCCCTTAAATTGATTTGAGATGAATATGCACAATCAATTTCAAACAAGGGGTTCTATGCAACTAAATTAGATGCATGAAATTAATTAAACTTGAAAGCTTACCTTATCTCCAGCGATCACCAAAAAAAAAATCTAAGATGATGAATGCTTCTAACAATTAAATTTTTACTCTTATCATGTAATTTTTATTAGGTTTATGTGGGTGAATTTTAGGTTAATTTAAAAAAATAGTAATTAATACTTAAAAAAAATAGTTAGGATTAAGGTTAGGATTGATCTCACCAAGTAAAATTTGAAGCTTTCTATCTTTCTTTTTTGAATTTTTGATTTTTTTTCTATATAAAGATAAAAAATAAAAAAGTTAGTAAATTAAATTTATAAAAAAATCAAAAAAATTAAACATTAAAATTGATGCCTTCTCCGACAACGATGCCAAAAATTAATACGATCATGATGTTGTCGTTAGGACACCGTGATTATCAATCAAATTCTGACTTCAATAAAAATTAAAAATACATAGAAAGTAGTGAGTTGGGTCGAATCCATAGAGAAGGCAAAATTTTGATTTGAAATCTTTGATTTTGTAAAAAAAAAATTTAGAGAAAGTAATTTAAGTCGAAAAATAAAAATAAAAAGTATGAAAAATAAATCGGATACTAAGATCTACTAACTAGATCCTAGCATCTACTTGCAATAAAAATAAATAATAAGAATTTAAAAAGTATAAAATAAATTGATACTAAGTTCTATTAACTAGATCCTAGCATCTACTTGTGAAAAATAAAAGATAAGAATTTAAAGTGCAAAAAAATAAATTTTACATTAATTAAAATTAAAATTCAAGTACAAAAAATTTAAAAAAAATAATAAAATAAATTAAAAATAAAACTATAACAAGAATTTAAAGATGATCACTCCAATCTCGTCGGAAAGATGGTTGATGACCTCTCCGTCTTCCGTCGTACACCGTAGAGCAAACTGGCTTTTTTTCTTCTTTTTCTTGGGTCTCTAAATCTATCTAATTATTTTTTTATTTTTTTCTATACTTTCTACTCAAATTTTCTACTCTCAAAGCTTATTCCCAGACCCTCTATTTATAGATAAATTTTTCATAATTTTTTGATAGAAAAAGGAGTCCTAAAACCCTTAGAAATCATATTAATCTCCTTAGGAATATTTCTGACTGTCGGATGGAGCTTGAACCGCCCAGATCTGCCCAAAAAATCCTTGTTTTAATCCAAATCAAAGTTGGATCAAATCACAGCCGTCTGATCTAAGTTCGGATTGGTTTTGAGCCATCAGATCACATAAAGAGTCCTATTCAAAGTACGTAATGAATGCTGACAGTCGGATCTAGGTCGGGATGAATGTCAGCCATTTGATCATGCCCAGAATTCTTTTCTTACTGTAAGCCACGCCTGTGGACCGCGTGAAGTTTCTGATGGACCATGCCCTGATTTCGTGGACCTACCGGTCGGTCCACCGTGCACCAGAGGCTATAAAAATTATTTTTTAGGGTATTTTGGCTCCATTTTTGTTTTGATTTTTATCTAAAAAATAAGAAAAAATATGCATTAAATTTTTTAAAAAATTTTCATTATTTTGGTACTTAAATTATTTAGTTAAATTAATATCTATTTTTTCATAAATATATTCTAATTTTATATTTTTTTTAAATTATTTATTTTTTATAAAAAAATTAATTTATTCATGAAATTAGATTTTTAAGAAGATGTTAGCATCATAAATTACCAAAAATATCTACAATAAATGCAAAAATATATCACTTATTATATATACTTATCTGTGAAAACCAAATATCCTTTTGGGATCTATTTCTATAGACCTTTCATTTTCAGAATGTTTGACCTAGGTATTTGAAAAGAAAATTCTATATATAACTACATCATAACCGATGTCAGCATGGAACCCTTCTACTGACCTTCATGTAACTACATGATTCCTCATATCATGTCATTGTAGATTTTAAGATCATTCCTATGTTCCCAATCTTCTTTGAGAAACACTTTTTTTGAATTTTTTGTAAGAATACCAAGTATCTTTCTAAAAGATGGGAGATCCTACTAGATCTATAAGGTGGAGAAAGTACTACATATACTGGCTCATCTTAAATAGGTTGTATAGGTCTTGTGATTCATTGTTCTTCAGAAATTTTTTCTCTTTGAGTTCATCTTCCTACTGTTTTCAAAAAAAAATAGTATGATTTTTCATAATCATATTGGGAACCATTGGGAAGAGAAAGTGATATCTCGAACACCTTTTGAGATACCTTATAAACGAGCTCTTCACAGACCTTTCTTCTAACTTGTCCATCATTTTATATCTCATATGGTGTAGTGAAATAATAAGTGATATATTTTTATATTTTTGTAGATATTTTTGGTAATTTATGGTACTAACATCTTCTTAAAAACCTTAATTTCATGAATTTATTAAATTTTTTTAAAAAATAAGTGATTTAAAAAAAATATGAAATTAGATATATTTATAAAAAATAGATGTTAATTTAATTGAGCAATTTAAACATCAAAATAAATTTTTTTTTCATATTTTAAGTAAAAATTAGAGAAAAAATAGAGCTAAAATACCCTAAAAAATAAAAAAAATAGCCTTCGGTGTACAATGGACTGGCCGCTCGATCCACAGAACCAGGGCGCGGTCCACCGAAAATGCAACGCGGTCCACAGACGCGGTCTACGGATAGTGGAAGCTATTTTGCACCATCCAATGGCTGAGATTTAATCTGAAGATCGATCCAACGGCTACTGTTCGTTGTTGGTTTATAAGAGAATTTTTTGCACGATCGGATGGCCAAAAATGAATCCATCATGAGATCCGACGGCTGAGGATGCTTCCGACTGAGAATAAGAGATTATCAGCAAGATCTGACAGTCTAGAACCAATCTCAAGCATGATTGGACAGTTGTGGTTCGATCCGACTTTGATAAGGATTAAAATTATGAATTTTGGGTAGATCTAGGCGGTTCAAGCTCCATCTGACGGCCAGAAATATTCCTAAAGAGATTAATATGATTTCTAAGGGTTTTAGGACTCTTTTTTCTATCAAAAAATTATAAAAAATTTATCTATAAATAGGAGGTCTGGGAATAAATTTTGTGAGCAAAAAAATTGAGTAAAAAGTGTAGAAAAAAATAAAAAAAAATTAAATAGCTTTAGAAATCCAAGAAAAAGAAGGAGAGAAGCCGATTCTCTACGAAGTATGATGGAAGATGGAGAGGTCATCAACCATCTTTCCGACGAGGCTTGGCTGATCAACTTCAGATCTTTGTTATAGTTTTATTTTTATTTTATTTTATTATTTTTTTTAAATTTTTTGTACTTGAATTTCAATTTTAATTAATATAAAATTTATTTTTCTACACTTTAAATTTTTTTCTTTTATTTTTTACACGTAGATGCTAGGTCTAATTAATAGATCTTAGTATCAATTTATTTTTATACTTTTAAAATTTTTATTATTTATTTTTATTATAAGTAGATGCTAGGATCTAGTTAGTAGATCTTAGTATCCGATTTATTTTTCATACTTTTAATTTTTATTTTCTGACTTAAATTACTTTTTCTAAAATTTTATTTTTTTATAAAATTAAAGATTTTAAATTAAAATCCTGTCTTCTCTATGGATTCGATCTGACTCACTACTTTCTACATATTTTTAATTTTTATTGAAGTCGAAATTTGATTGATAATCATGGTGTCCTAATGACAGCATCTTGATCCTATCAAATTTTTGACGTCGTTACCGGAGAAGGCACTAATTTTAATGTTTGATTTTTTAATTTTCTTGTGACTATTGCTTACTAACTTTTTTTATCTTTTGCATAAAAAAATTCAAAAATTCAAAAAAAAAAGAGAGATAGGAAACAAGGTAAGCTTTCAAGTTTTATTATTTTCATGCATCTAATTTAGTTGCATAGAACCCCTTGTTTGAAATTGATTGTGCATATTCATCTCAAATCAATTTAAGGGCAACACCGATAATAAGATAAGGTGGAGATTTCATCACCCTTCCTTGGTCCAAAAATAACCAAACAGCATCCCACATTAATCCTAGCCTAACTAAAATCAAGTAGACATTGGCCCCTAGTATTAATCGAGTTCAGTTCTCAAGTCAAGTGCAAAGTAAGTCCGGATTCACTCCTGAAACTGGTGTCTAAGACTAGAGGTTATAAAAGCTCAGTCTAAGTAGATTTGTGATTATTTAATTGGTTCCGTTAGCTTACTTGGTCAATTCAATTGGTGTCTAAGGCAAACAATGGGGGACCCCCACGATCCCACCTCTTACCTGGCTAGTTGAAAGAAGTGAAAACAAACTCAATTTGCATTTAAGCTAAGCCACTCTACATCAAACTGGTAGGTTTAAGAAATCCATAGGTGTCTAGGTTTAATTGTTTGTTAACTTGATTATAATTAACACTAAACCACAACTAATTCTTCCCACCTTACGTATCTAGGTCTAGAGCTCTTTCTTCTCTCTCTTTTTTCTCTTTAAAAAAAAAATGAAATAAAAATAAAACTTGAATCATACATTAAGGTTTGCACTGATATATGCAAGGTAGAAGATCTCTCTATCCTGACCTAGTTGAACACAGTCCTGAGATTGAACGGTTGATTCATATTAAATCTGAAAATTAGATGGCTGGAGATCCTAGAGAACCACCTAGGCAGATGAAAGAATATTTTATTTCTTCCACCTATAACCCATCAACTTGTATCCACTTATCTGATATTCCTGCAAGCCACTTTGAGATCAAATCAACCACAATCCAGATGCTCTTGTCTTTCTATGGAAATACTAATGAAGATCCTTACAAGTATCTGGATGAGTTCTTAGAAATTTATTCCACGGTAAAAATTCAAAATTTTACTGATGATGGACTTAGATTGACTTTATTTCCCTTCTCACTTAAAAACAAAGCCAAGTACTGGCTTGGCACAATAGGGAGATCAATCTAAACTTGGGCTGAAATGCAGCACAAATTTCTTAAGAAATTCTATCCCATAGGTCGAACCAACACCATGAGACGAGCCATCACTGGATTTGCTCAGCTTCCAGGAGAACAAATTCATAAATCATGAGAGAGACTTAAGCAACTTCTTAGAAAATGCCCACACCATGGTCTATCTAAGTGGCAAATTGTTCAAGCTTTTTATGAGGGTTTAGGTGACCAATACAGACAGATGGTAGATGCATCTTGTGGGGATGCATTCATGAGTAAAAGTGAGGATGAAGCCTACACTTTATTTGAAACTTTGAGTGAAAATTCAATCAATCATACTTCATTATCCTCCTATGAAAGATCAATCCCTCACCAAAAGCGGACATAAATTTTTGAGATCAAGCAAACAGACTCTAGTCCTAAGGCCGATATGAACCTAATAGCCCAAATATTAGATAAAGTCGACCTTCTTGCCCAGAAATTTGATCAGTTCCTAGCATTAGGTCAACAATCTCCTGCACAATACATACCACTACCTAATTATCAGGAGATTTATTCTATCTGTGCTAGCCCGACCCATTATGTGAGTGAATGTCCCACGACTGCACAGTTTTCACCTTTCATTCAAGAACAAGTTCAAGCTGTCCAAGGTTACTCCAAACCTGTCAATGGTCTATTCTTTAACACATATAATTCAGGCTGGAGGAACCATCCTAATTTTTCTTGGAGACCCCAACAGACTCTGGCTCAAACCCAAATTCTTCCTTTGCAAAACTTTCAGAGTAGGCCTCCATACCAGAATTATGTCTACAATAGAGGTCAGCCCAGTCAATCTATCCAGCCACCATATCAAAATCAGCCACCATACCCACCTCCTCAACAGACTAATCTAGCTGATGATAGATTAAACTAGCTACAACAATTGATCATGATCCAACAACAATCTATCGCTAGGCTAGAAGCACAAATAGGATAATTAGCTGAGTCTACCATGAGGAGAGAATCAAGTCAACTCCCAAGCCAACCAGTACCAAATCCTAGGAACAACCCATCCACTCATCAACCACCTGGACCTAGTCATCAATCCAATGTCCCATCTAAGAATCCTGAATTTGAAAATGCTAAAGCAATTACTGAACTTAGAAGTGGTAGGATTCTTAAGGATCCATACCAAGATCAGGTGAGAGAAGCTAGTACTGATGCTAGCCCAAATAAAAATTTGAAAGAAGAGATTAGAACTGAGACTAACCCAATAGAAGAACCAGAGCTAGAAATTGCTACTGATCTAAATAGAAAAGATAAAGAAAAGAAGAAAGCGGATGAGTTACCCGAGATATATAGACCAAAAGTCTTATTTCCTTCAGCCTTAGAAGCTGGTTCTTCCCATAAAAAGCAAGGAGCAAGCAACGAGGAACTGATGGAGTTGTTTAAATAAGTTTATATTAATCTACCCCTCTTCGATGCAATTCAACATGTCCCAGCCTACACTAAATTTCTTAAGAAACTTTGCACCCAAAAGCATGAGCCACGAACAATAAAGAGAATCATGTTATCTGAGGATGTTAGTGCAGTCTTGTTAAATCTATTACCTCAGAAAATGAAAGATCCTGGTGCTCCTTTGATTTCATGTGCTATAGGAGGCATCATCTTTGATCGAGCCTTGTTAGACTTAGGAGCTAGTGTCAACCTACTTCCAACCTCGGTCTATGAAAAATTTAGGATAGGAGAACTGAAATCCACGTCGGTTATTTTACAACTAGCTGATAGATCTGTCAAGACTCCATGTGGTCTGATTGAGGATGTTATAGTTAAAGTCAATACATGCTATTTTTCAGTAGACTTCCTCATACTTGATATGAAATAATCCCAAGAGCTGAATCAAAATCTCATAATTTTAGATCGTCCATTCCTAGCCACTGCTAATACCAATATTAATTATAAAATAGGAGCTATAGATATTTCTTTTGGAGATCAAAAGGTGAGAATCAATATTTTTAATGCCTCGAAGTATGCTCAAAAGGAGGAAAGCTATTCATTAATTGATCTGATAGATGAGATAGTTGAAACTAATTTCTCCTTAGATTTGAAAGAAGATGATATTCAGGATGAATTCAATGACGAAATCCAAGATCAGGAGGTGAATGCCTTGCTTGATTCACCTCATTTAGCACAATCACTACCTTGGTCAATGAAAACTGAGCCTTTACCTAAGTTAAAATCTGAACCATTACGTCCTTCAATCCAGACCCCACCACAATTTGAACTAAAATTTTTGTCTGAATCACTAAGTATGCATTTTTAGGACCTGAGAAAACTCTACCAATAATCATTGCCTCTGACCTAACCCACAAACAGGAAGACCAATTGTTAAATGTATTAAAAACACATAGAGAGGCCATAGGTTGGACCATTGCTGATTTAAAAGGTATTAGTCCATCAATATGCATGCACCATATTTACACAGAGGATAATGCCAAACCCATCCAAGAAATGCAAAGACGGCTCAATCCGAATATGCAAGATGTAGTCAAGAAGGAGGTAATTAAATGGTTAGATGCTGGTATCATTTATCCTATTTCTGACAGCCACTGAGTGAGTCCCACTCAAGTCGTTCCAAAGAAATCTGGACTCACAGTTGTCCGCACTGACCATGGAGAATTTGTACCAATGCGATGTTCTATTGGATGGCGTGTCTGCATAGATTATAGAAAACATAATGCAGCCACCTGTAAGGATCATTTTTCCTTACCCTTTATTGACCAAATCTTAGAGAGATTAGCTGGCCAACAATATTTCTGCTTTTTAGATGGATACTCAGGATACAATTAGGTAGCAATCTATCCAGGAGATCAGGAAAAGACCACCTTCACATGTTCCTATGGAACATTTGCTTTCTGTAGAATGCCTTTTGGATTATGTAATGCACCCGCAACTTTTCAAAGGTGCATGATGTCAATATTTTCAGACATGGTAAGAGATTTTCTAGAGATATTCATGGATGATTTTTTAATCTTTGGAGAATCTTTCAAAAGTTGCCTCAACAATTTGGAGAAAATGTTAAAATGATGCATTGAGGCTAATTTGGTTTTAAGTTGGGAGAAGAGCCATTTCATGGTTAAAGAGGAAATCGTATAAGGGCATATTGTTTCCAAGAGAGGGATTGAGGTTGATAGAATAAAGGTTGAACTGATTTTTAAACTTCCTTCACCCACTTCTGTCAAACACATTTGATCTTTCCTTGATCATGTAGGATTTTACCATCGTTTCATCAAAGACTTTTCTAAAACATCCCACCCTCTATGTAATTTGCTTGCTAAGGATGTCCACTTTAACTTTGATGAAAAATATCTTAAAGCTTATGAATTTCTGAAAGAAGCTGTGACCAAAGCTCCAATCATCCAACCACCAGACTGGTCACTACCTTTTGAGATCATGTGCGATGCTTCTAATTTTGCTATAGGAGCTGTCTTGGGCCAAAGGGTAAACAAATATCCTGTAGTGATTTACTATGCTAGTAGAACTCTGAATAAAGCTTAGATGAATTATACCATAATCGAGAAAGAGTTACTAGCTGTAGTATTTATCTTGAAAAAGTTTCGATCATACCTATTAGGATCAAAAATCATGATTTATTCAGATCACACAGCTTTGAGATATCTGCTCTCAAAGAAAGATGCCAAACCACGATTGATTAGATGGATTTTACTGCTACAAGAGTTTGATATTGAAATTCGAGATAAGAAGGGATCTAAAAATATTGTAGTAGACCACCTATCAAGGATCTTAGTTAAAGATTGTGAACCTACATCAATTGGAGAATCTTTTCCAGATGAACAACTTCTGGTAGTTTCACATACAAAGGCCCCTTGGTTTGCAAATATTGTGAATTACTTAGCAGTTGGATAAATTCCTGATGGTTGGTCTAAAAATAAAAAGGACCGATTCTTTGCTCAAATCAAGTATTATCTTTGAGAAGATCCTAAGCTTTTTCGAATTTGTGCTAATCAGATCATTCGTAGATGTGTTCTTGAGACTGAACAATTGAGTATCTTGAAATTTTTTCATACTCTTGCTTGTGGAGGATATTTTTCAGGACAAAAAACTATGGCCAAAGTATTGCAAAGCAGATTTTACTGGCCCACATTGTTTAAGGATGCTTATAATTTTAGCCAGGAATGTCTCAAATGTCAAGCGTTAGGAAATATTTCAAAGAAAAACATGATGCCTTTGAATCCCATCTTGGTCGTTGAAATTTTTGATATTTGGAGAATTTATTTTATAGGACCTTTTCCACCCTCCAATGGTTTTGAATATATTTTGATAGCCGTCGACTATGTTTCTAAATGGATTGAGGCAATAGCAACACGAACCAATGATCATAAAGTAGTCATAAAATTTATCCAAAGGAATATCTTTTCTTGGTTTGGATTTTCATGTGCTATCATTAGCGACGGAGGTACCCACTTCACAAACCACCATTTTCGAACTTTACTACGAAAGTATAGGATCACATATAAGATAGCTATACCATACCACCCGCAAACAAATGGCCAAGTTGAAGTATCCAATAGGGAGATTAAGAACATCCTGCAAAAAACTATTAGGCCTGATCATAGAGATTGGTCAGATCAATTAGATGATGCATTATGGGCTTATAGGACAGCTTATAAAAATCCTATTGGTATGTCTCCCTACAGATTGATTTATGGAAAAGTATGTCATCTTCTGGTAGAACTTGAACACAAAGCATATTGGGCAATTAAGCAATTAAATTTTGATTTAAACAAGCTGGTTTCAACCGGATGTTGCAATTGAGTGAATTGGATGAATTGAGACAAGAGGCTTATGAAAATTCATGAATTTATAAAGAAAAAATGAAAGCCTTTCATAACAAATATATTTCGAGGAAAACCTTTGAGCCAAATCAACAAGTCTGGTTATTTAATTCAAGGCTAAAATTATTTTCAGGGAATTAAGATCTAGATGGGATGGACCTTATATTGTAAATCAAGTATTCCCACATGGTGCAATCAAATTTTATGATCCTAAATCTGAAAATTTCTTTAAGATAAATGATCAAAGATTAAAACCATACATATAAGGGATATCATTAAATCAAAATATTGATCAAATAGTATTAACAGACCCACACTAAACTGAACAACATGGTCTGGCTGAAGACGGTAAACTTAGAGCTTCTTGGGAGGTAACCTAATTTTTAAGTTTTTAATTTTTGCTTTTGCCTTTGCTTTTTTTTGTATTTTATTTAGGATAATTGAGTCTTGCTTTGTGTCTTTTGTAGGGATCTGAAAATAATCTTGGCTAAGTTGGAGGGAGAATCAATTTTGAAAAGACTTATGGATCAGGTGATATCTCTCTTTTTCTTTCTCTTTACATGCACCGTTCATTTTTTCTACTTCATTGAAGACAATATTGATTAAGTTGGGGGGAGAATAAAAAAAAAATTTTTAAGTCCTCAAGTAAGTTAGTATTTAGTATTTAAGCATCTGATTATACTTAAGAATCAAGTTAAACTAAATATTTTTAAAAGAAAATTGATGTACAGATCAGAGAGTTTGTGAGATATTGAGGGATCAAGTATTAAAAAAACTTAATAAAGAGTTAAGTTTAGAACTTAAATAATTTTTTTTGAGTATTTCTAAATTTTTCTACTAGCATCAAAGAAAAGTTTACTTTTTATGGACTTGTGTAAAGTAACTATACGTTTCTTCATATATTTAAAATTTTTTTTTTTCAAGTACTTCATGCTAAGTAATCGGGCCTCTTTGCCTAAGTAAGCATTGAGTTTTATGTCAAAAAGTATGAAGGGAAAAGAAGCTTTGTTGTAAAGCTAGTTTTAACTCGTAGCCTATTTGATTCGAATAAATAGGTTCGAGGGATATTTTATATCTAGTGCCCTAAAGCCATCTGGTTTAAAAGTCATTAACTGAAAACTCGCTACATGGGTCAAACAGAAAGCTTAAGGGGTTAAGACACTCAATAGCAGTACAACATTTAAAAAAAAAAAAAAAAAAAAATCAATCAATAAATGAAGGATGGAAGTAATAATATACTTATCCATATGAAAGTGAATGATTTGGAGACAAAGGTAGGGATAATTTGGAAAAATTCAGAAAAAATTTAGTGTTCTTAGTTTAACTCTCATATTGACTAGGATTAATACCCCAATGACATACCTCATTTATACTCTACTGAATATCAATGGTCTTTCAAAAATTATTATATGAAATTCGAAACTTTAAGTTAAACGGTACTTAATTCTAAATTTTTTCTTTACTCGAGGATGAGCAAAGTTCAAGTTGGAGAGTGTGATAAGTGGTATATTTTTATATTTATTGTAGATATTTTTGATAATTTATGTTGCTAACATCTTTTTAAAAATCCTAATTTCATGAATTTATTAAATTTTCTTAAAAAAATAAGTAATTTTGAAAAAAATATTGTTGGTGCAGAATTCCGTGACGTCGGAGAAGCTGGAATCGAGGGGATCACGGTCACCGTAGGAACCTGCAAGGAAAGTCTAAACCGGAGTTGGGGGTGCTCCGGCAAGACCCTTCGATGCTCAAGTCAGTACTCTGCTTCAACAGAAATGGAGCACTCGAATGGGATTTTAGCAGAGTTTCAAGATAAAGTTTAGAGCTTAGAGGAGAACGTATCTGGGGGATCTCTTTTATAGATGGGAGAGCATAACTAATTGACAGCAACATCCGTAACTGCCTGGTAGTGGGCCGTTTGGGGCCATGCGAAGTTTGTTACAGAAAGTAGTGGTGTCAGTGGGCCGTTCGGGGCCACGTGGAGTTTGTTATGGAGAGTGGAGTGGTGTCTGTTGTTGCGACTTGCCATAAAGTGGTGGAGCCACGTGGAGTTTGTTACAGAGAGTGGAGTGATATCCATTGTCGTGACTTGCCAGAGAGTTCGGGCCGGATGGCTGAAGCTCGGTTGGGACGTCTAGTGGAGCAGAATAGCTCTCTATCTCAGCAATCTAAGAGAAGCTCGGATGTTTTCAAGGTTGCTGACAGACTGTTGTTGGGTGCCTTAGACGTTGATGCTGTAGACCGAAGTCATCTGCTGTAGAAGCTCGGGCGAAAACTTTCTATTGGAGAAGTCCGATAGAAAGTTTGATTGCTAGAGAAGTCCATCTGAAATTTATCTAATGTAGAAGCTTGTCTGAAGACTGTCCGCTGGAGAGGTCCGGTTTCATGAGGAATCCAGTAGAAGGTCGATCGATAGTGGAGTTCGGAAGGCGTTGTGGAAGTTCATCTATTGGAGGAGTCTTGAGGACACTATGGAAGGTTGACCGCTGGAGGAGTCTGGAATTCAATTCTATTGTAGAAGTTCGGACAGAGTCCGGTTCTTGTAGGAGTCTGAAAGGAGGCCGCTTACTGTAGAAGCTCGAACGAAGATCGGTTGTCGTGGAAGCTTGGATGGAGACTTCTTATTGTAGAAGCTCGGATGAAGTTCGCTTGCAATAGAAGTTCGGAGTAGAGATCTGGCTGGTGGAGCCCGTCCGTTGTAGAAGTTCGTCTGGGATCCATCCACTATAGAAGTTTAGACAGAGTCCGGCTCTTGTAGGAGCTCAGATGAAATTCGAAAGGCGGTCGACCTTCGTAGAAACTTGGATGGAGTCTGGTTACTATAGAAGTCCTACCGCTGGAGAAGCTCGATCATTGACGAAGTTCGAAAGAAGTTCGGAGTAAAGTCGATCGTGGCTGGAAGAAGTCTGGAAGAGATTCGGAGAATAGTCGATCACTGTAGAAAATCGGCTGATAGTGAAGCCCAGAGAGCATTTGGGGCAGTCCGATAGATGAATGGAGGAGCTCATTATTGGAGAAGTCTGGATGGCATGATAGGAGTTCGTCCATTGGAGGAATCTGGAGGACACTATGGAAGGTCAATAGCTGGGGGAGTCTGGATGGTATTATGAAGGCTCGGACAGCTGGGGGAGTTCAGAAAGACACCGCACAAGGTCGGAAGTCGGAAGAGCCCTGGGAGGGTCGGCCTCTTACGAACTTCGACTGGGGTTATTTTATACTGAACACCAGTCCCCCTACTTTCGAGTTTAGGTTCCGAATGAAGAAAGTATAGAGAAGTTTTCACAGTCGAAGTTGCCTCTCTCGATTTTCGTACTCAGTTGTTTCCAGATATTTTGGCGTTTGGCACGCTTGTGCTGAAGTCTTTTCAAATCGAGGCAATCCGAAAAGATTTTTTTGGAATTTCTACTGGAGCATTGCTCTAGGTACGGTGCAATAATGATTCTGTCAGTTGTCAGCCATCTTCAGCCGCCTGCCATGATGAGTGAGACACGCGACGGTTGTAGATCGGCTAGAGGAGATCTGCAATCATTATTGCATCGGACCCCGTTGCCTATTTAAATCCGCCCCCCTCCTTCAGGGGTTTCACTTTGCCTGAGAGTTTCTTCGATCCATTCTTCTTCCAGAAAGTTTTGTCCTCCTCCAGCGTCCCTCTCGGCCTTAGGCGTTCTTCGGGTCAACCCCCATCACTGCATCTCTGCATCTCTCGGACCAGCTTAGGTTAGTTCTAAAACCTCCCCTTTTTTTTTCTTACTATTCTTTCATTTTTTCTCCTTTACATTCTGCCTGTTCGATTTTTTGCGAGCGCCCTGTTTCTTATTTTTTTCAATTTTTTTGGAATTTTTTAGGGTTTTCACTTGATTCAAAATGTCCTCCAACACTTCCTCCTCTAGCAGTTCTAGGAGTTCGTTCGTTCCAGCCCTCCAAAATCTTAGTTCTGTTGATGAACCTCATCCGATCTTTGTACCAAACACCATTCCCAGCTGTCTAACTCTGAACGAACTCTCACTAATTAGGATTCAGTATGGGGTTCCTCTGGAGTACGAGCTGGAGCTTCCCGGGCTGACTGGCCAGGCTAGCGCCCCTCCCCCCGGCTGCTTCTGTTTATACCAAGAGGCTTTCTGAACCGAGCTTTGACTTTCACTTCCATCTTTTGTTATTGCTCTTTTTCGCTTCTTAAATATTTCTTTAGTTTCTGTAGCACCGAACTCGTTTAGATTTCTGATAGAATTTCTTTTCCTCTGTAGTTTAGCTGAAGTTCGGCCAACCCTTTCTTTGTTTAGAAATTTCTATACCTTCAAGCGTCATCCCTCGGCAAAAGACTGGTGGTACTTCTCTCCCCAGTTTGGTAGGAAGGGGTTGCTGAAAGGCACCCCCTCTTCTATCCATAACTGGAAGGAGAGGTACTTCTACGTCTGATGCCCAACCTTGAAGCTAGGATTGCCCCCCTGGGGCTTCTTGAGGGATTCTGTCCGTCAGGCTTCTAGCCTGGGATAGGACAACCTTGAAGCCTCCAATAAACTCGAGGCTTATCCAGCTCCTCTCCTCTCCGACCTTCTGAAGGAGCAACTCTTATTTAACGTCGGCCTAAGCCCTCTCAACCCTGCTGGTATTTTTTTTTTGGTCATTCACTGTTTCCCCTTTCTTCTTGTTCTTTTTCTAAGCTATGCCGATCTTCTTTCATTGCAGATATGGATGCTGATGCAGCTCGAATGCTAGCCCAGGATCTCAAGGCCCACAAAAGGAAAGGCGCCGCATCCTTGGAGGCGACGGAGAGGGCAAGGGTAGAAGAAACTAGCTCGGAAACTAGCTCGGCCGTGCTTGCCCAGGCGGCCATTGCCGTCGACGCCCCCTCTGATGTCGAGCTCGCAGTCCCCCGAGCCTCTTCAAGAAGCCCCCGATCGAGGTTCACGCTCTAGAGTCTCGCCCTGAGGAGGCGTCGGGGGCCGAAAGGAGGAGGAGGAAGAAGACGTTGGCCCGCAAGAGCCGCAGCAGTAGGGCTGCCATCGAGGGGGCCGATGGCTCCGAAGAGGATCCGAGGGAGAATCCCTTCAACAATAGGGATTTAATAAAAAGGTTGGTCGATGGGTGTGTCCTGACTTCTCGATGGGCTTGGGCGGCACCTCCTTGGGCTCGTGGCATGGAAAGACACCACCGTGCTTCGCCTTGATCGTCCAGAGCCCATTCTTATGGTACATCTTCGATCGCGAGTACTTCTCGATTCCGCAGATGAGCTCGAGATTCTGGCTCGAAGCCCTCGATTTCCTTGGCACCATGGAGAGCGAAGGAAGAGAGGAGGGGAAGAAACCCTAGAAATGGAGGAGGGATGGAGGCTGGAGAAGTAAAATCCTTTAAGGAGGACTGGAAGAAGAAGTTGAGAACTTAAAGCAATCCCTGATGATGGCTGGAACTGAGAGTTCGAAGTTGGAAGAAGTCGAGCTTTTTTAGAGCCTCTTTTACCTTTTGTTCTTCCATGTATTCTTTTCTATTCTTGTCATTTTTTTTAGCCTTCCAAGGCTTTTGTAATGCATTCTTTACTAATAAAATAAAATAAATTTTCTCATCATCTTATATAATATTGCTCTGAGTTGTCGTTTACCAAACCTCTCTGATCTTTTGTCTTGTTCGATGTCGATGTTGTTTGAAGATTCCTGGACATCACTGTGTTGACTCACCTTTTTTGTTCATGATCAAAGGTCTTGTCAAGGCCATTGGAGTTTAACGCTTTCTCCCAGTGTTTGAACTTAGGGCCCGAACTTCTCATTACTTTGAGGAAGTTTATTTTGTCCTGCTAGTGTTGGGCTCCCCCTTAGAGACTGAAGATTTTTGACAAGGGTTTTCTTTCTCGTTGAGACGAGATCCCTTGAGTCTTGGATGTAGTTCATTTTTTTTTCTTATCTCTGGTGTAGCTCGTCGCTTTTTCTTTTTTTCTTCCTCTTTTTTTATGTTTGGATGAGGGTTTTTCCTCTACTCCTAATGGGATTGTAGGGGTGTAGAGGAGCTGCTGAGGGGCTTTTCCCCTCATCCAGTCTTAAACGATCAGATCTTTGTTTGTGTCAGGATGAGGTTCTCCTCCTATTCCTGACACAATCAATTTCAGCTCATGTTAGGATGAGGTTTTTCTCCTGTTCCTAACAGGGCTGCGGGGGCACACAAGAGCCGTTGCAAGGGCCTCTCCCCCCGTCCGATCTCTGAATAACCGGGCCTTCGACCTTGCTCATGTTAGGATAAGGTTCTCCTTCTGTTCCTAACATGGCTATGGGGGCGTATAAGGGCCGTTGCAAGGGCCTCTCCCCCCATCTGGTCTCTAAATAATCGAGCCTTCGACCTTGCTCATGTTAGGACGAGGTTCTCCTCCTGTTCCTAACATGGCTGTGGGGGCACATAAGGGCTGTTGCAAGGGCCTCTCCTCCCATCCGATCTCTAAATAACCGGGTCTTCGATCTTGCTCATGTTAGGATGAGGTTCTCCTCCTGTTCCTAACATGACTGTGGGGGCGCATAAGGGCCGTTGCAAGGGCCTCTTCCCCCATCCGATCTCTAAATAATCAGGCATTCGACCTTGCTCATGTTAGGATGAGGTTCTCCTCTTGTTCCTAACATGGCTGTGGGGGTGCATAAGGGTCATTGCAAGGGCCTCTCCCCCATCCGGTCTCTAAATAACTGGACTTTTATTTTTGTCAGGATGAGATTCTCCTCTTGTTCCTGACACTCTTAATTTTGATTGTCTGAAGGAGCTACTCCCTGTCATTATAAGCTCATGCCAAAAGAAAAGATATGCGAATATGAAACTTTTATTTAAGGCAATGTTATTGGTAATACATTCATAAATTTTTTGAATTCCATAGTCGTAGGAGGTCTGCTCCTCCGAGCTCTTTTAGATAGTATGTTCTGGGCCGGACTACCTCCCTGACTTCGTACGGGCCTTCCCAGTTAGGGGCAAGTTTTTTTTGGTTCTGAGGTTGTGAAACAGCGGCTCGCCGAAATACTAAGTCCCCCACTCTGAAGGCTTTGCTCTTGACCCGGGAGTTATAGTAGTGGGCTGCTGTCTGCTTGTAGGCTGCTATCCGAACTTGAGCTGTCTCCCACTTTTCTTCTAACAAGTCGAGATTGGCCTCAAGATCCTATGAGTTATGCTGCTCGTTGAATGCCATGACTCGCGCCAATGGAAGCTTGAGTTCGATTGGGATCACGGCTTCTATTCCAAAGGCTAAGGCAAAGGGGGTCACCCCTGTGGGCAGTCTTTGGGTAGTTCGGTATGCCCACAACACATGATAAAGCTCATCTACCCAAGTTCTCTTTGCCTTTTCAAGTCTCATCTTGATTCTTTGCAACAGAGTCCTGTTAGTAACCTCGGCTTCGCCATTTGCCTGCGGATGGGCTACTGACGTGAAGTTATGGGAGATGTTTAAGTCCTCACAAAATTCAGCAAATCTTGCTCCAGCAAATTGTCGCCCATTATCAGTAATGAGAGTTCTGGATAAGCCGAACCTATAGACAATTGACTTCCAGATGAAGTCCTACACTTTAGCTTCTGTGATTTTTGCCAAAGGTTCAGCTTCGACTCACTTGGTGAAGTAGTCAATTGCCATCAGGAGGAACTTTCGCTGCCTGGATGCCATGGAAAAAGGTCCGAGGATATCCATCCCCCATTGTGCAAACGGCCATGGGGCACTCAAAGGTGTAAGTTCGGAGGCGGGTTGTCTTTGGATATTCGCATTTCTCTGACACCGATCACACCTTCTGACATATTTGATGGAGTCATGGTACATTGTAGGCCAGTAATAACCTTATCGAAGCAGTTTGTGGGATAAAGATCTGGCCCCCAGGTGACTTCTGTAGACTCCCTCATGTACCTCCCACATGGCGAAGTCGGCTTCAGGAGGCTGGAGACATTTTAGGAGGGACAAAGAGTATGACCTCTTGTACAGCTTACCTTCATAAAGGATATATCGGGAGGCCTGGTTCCTAAGCTTTCGAGCTTCTTTTGCATCATGAGGAAGAACCCCATCCTTGAGGTATGCAACCAGTGGGTCAATCCAGTTGGGTTCATGGCTGATCTCCATCACAAGCTGTGGTTCTTTCATACTTGAATACTTCAGAACTTCGAAAATGATTTCCTTGGGTAGTTTAGCAGGAGCCAGTGTAGCCAACTTGGAGAGAAGATCGGTCCTGGTATTTTCTGCTCTTAGAATCTGCCTGATGTCAAAGTTATCAAAGGCGGGGATGATCTCTTTTACCTTTTCAAGATACTTGGCCATACTGTCCTCCCGAGCTTCATAGTTTCTGCTGACTTATCCCACTACCAATTGGGAGTCGCTGTAGATTTGGAGCCGATCTACTTCTAACTCTTTGACGATCGTCAGTCCTGCAATCAGAGCTTCATATTTTGTCCCGTTATTTATCGCAGAGAATTCAAAGTGCAGCGCATACTCCGCGATAATTTCTTTCGGATTGACCAAGATCAGGCCCGCGCTTGCGCCTGACATGTTGCAGGAACCATCCACGTAGAGGACCCAAAAACCATCAGGGAGATCTGTTCTTTCTTCAGGGGAGTTCGACTGGAGCCCTAGGTTGTTAGCTTCACCTTGTTTAAGTTCGACCTCTTCTGGAATAGTGCATTCCACTATGAAGTTTGCTAATATCTGGGCTTTTATCATCGATCGAGGTTGATAGTTGATGTCGAATTTCGTGAGCTCGACTATCCATTTCGCTATCCTTCCAGAAGCATCCGCTCGATGCAGAATCGCCTTAATCGGCTTGTCGGTGAGCAGTGTTATGGTGTGCCCTTGAAAGTAAGGTCGGAGCTTTCGAGCTACAATCAACAAGGCGTAAGTTAGTTTCTCTAACTTAATATACCTGATTTTGGCATCTCTCAGTACTCGACTTATGTAGTAGATCGGCCGTTGAATTTTTGCTTCTTCCTTAACCAGAACTGCTGCGAGAGCCACAAGGGAGACCGTCAAGTACAGGAATAACTCCTCGTCGGGTTTGGGCTTTATCAATAGCGAAGGTGAGCCGAGGTAGCTCTTTAATTTTTCGAATGCTTGCTAACATTCAGTGGTCCAACAACAGTTCTTCGGCTGCTTGAGAGTCTGAAAGAAAGGTAGGCACCGTTCGGCTGACCTTGAGACGAAGCGATTCAGAGCTGCTACTCTCCAGTAAGGCACTGAACTTCCTTTATTGACTTCGGGACGATCATTTTCTGGATGGCACGAATCTTTTTCGGATTTGCTTCGATCCCGCACCTCGATACCATAAAGCCCAAGAATTTCCTTGAGGTCACTCCAAAAGTGCACTTGGCTGGGTTCAGCTTCATCTTGTATTTTTGGAGGGCGCTGAAGGTCTCCTCAAGGTCGGTGATGTGGTTCGTTAAGGATTTGCTTTTTACAAGCATGTCGACCACGTAGACCTCCATGTTGTAGCCGATCCGCTCTTTGAAGATCTTGTTCACCAGCCGTTGATAGGTCGCCCTTACATTTTTGAGGCCAAAAGGCATGACCCTGTAACAATAAAGACCATGATTAGTAATAAAAACAGTTTTTTTTTCGTCCTTCGGTGCCATCCTGATTTGATTGTAGCTGAAAAATGCATCCATGAAAGTGAGAAGCTCATGGCCTGAGGTTGCATCCACTAATTGGTTAATTCTGGACAGAGGGTAACTATCTTTCGGGCAGGCTTTGTTCAGCTTTTTGAAGTCTATACACATCCTCCACTTGCCGTTCGCCTTCTTGACAAGAACCACATTGGAGATCCAGTTTGGGTAGTTGACTTTTCTGATGAACCCGACTTTCAGGAGTTTATCAACTTTCTCAGCCATTGCTTTCTGCCTTTCCGATGCATGACCTCGAATTTTTTCCTTCATCGGTCGATGTTTGGGGTCAACAGCTAGACTGTGTTTCATGACTTCCGCATCAATCCCCGGCATGTCCGTCGGAACCCAAGCGAAAACATCTGTATTCTTTTATAGAAAATTGATGAGCTCTGTCTGTACCTCATCTCTCAGGTTGGAGCCGATCTTCACCACATGCTCCTCATTCCCATCGTTCAAAAGAATTGAGATAAGATCTTCAATCAGCTCACCCCATTCTTCGACAAGGTCATCGCAGGTGTCTAATCCATCAATCGGATAGGGGTCAGACTGACCATTTCTTTGTAGGGCTATGTTATAGCAATGTCTCACCAGGACTTGATCTCCTCTGACCTCTCCAACCCCTTGGCTAGTAAAAAATTTTAATTTCAAATGGTAGGTCGATACCACAGCTTGGAGGGCGTTGAGGCCAGGTCGGCGGAGTATTGCGTTATAGGCAGATGGTGCCCTTACTACCAGAAAATCCACTTGCACTCTAGATTGTTTCGGGTACTGACCCGTAACTACGGTTAAAGTTATTACTCCTTCCACCGGCATAGCATCACCAGTGAACCCCACCAATGGAAAGCTTATCGGCCCTAATCGACTATTCGGAATGGATATTTTTGAGAATGCATCGTAAAATAAAATATCGACAAAGCTTTCACTATCAACAAGAATGCAGCGTACATCATAGTCAGTAATATTTAAAAAAACTACAATCGCATCATTATGGGAGAATTAAATCTCTTTGGCATCTTCTTCAGTAAAGGTTATAGATTCTTCAGTCCTCTGTCGCTTGGGTGGTCCGGCCGATCCACTGGCTGCTCCCCATCGGGGTCCTCAAGAGATGGTGTTGATGATCCCGATTGGAGGCTGATCTTCAGGCTGTTCTTCCCTCCTTGGCGGCTCTGGCTGTGGTAGGGCCCTCGGTCGATCCTCCCTACCTTCAGACCGACGTCGGATGAATCTGTCAAGCTGATCTCATTTGATGAGCTCCTCGATCTCATCTCGGAGCTGAATACACTCCTCCATGTCGTGGTCGTGGTCACGACAGTAGAGGCAGAACTTGTTAGGATTGTACTTTTCGGGGTGTGTGCACATCTTTTCTGACCTTGGCAGCTGCTCCCTGACCTCCATCAGCACTTGGGCTTTTGGAGCATTGAGAGGGGCATAGCTGTGGAATCTTCCTGGGGGAGAGCTCCGTCGAACCCTATGGTCCGAGCTCCTTTGCCTATGAGCTTGGGGAGGAGTTTGGACATGCTTGTATCCGGAGGGAGTTTGAGAACCTGGTCGAGCTTCACTCAGCCCTTTTTCAGCTATGGGCTTGCTGGAGTCACCCGCCTGCTACTCCTTCGCGGCCTCCTCGTCCTTCAGCTTGAAGGCTTCCTCTGCTTGGGCATATCCTTCAGCCTGAGCCAGCAAATCAATGAAGTCCCTGGGATACTTCTTTTCCAGAGAAAATAGAAGATCATTTTTTTGAAGACCGCTCTTCAGGGTGACCATTGCAACTGATTGGTCCAAGTTTCGGACCTCCAATGCGATGATGTTAAAATGGTTGACGTAAGTTCGGATGGATTCTCCCTCCTTTTGCTTGATGTTGATGGGGGACTCCAAACCTCTCCAGAGACACCGGCTGCTGACGAAATGAGCCACAAACTGATGGCTCATTTGATCAAAGGAGAAAATAGTACCCAACTTCAGTACCGAGTACCAATTTCTTGCTGCTCTCTTCAAAGTAGATGGAAAAGCTCGGCACAAGATGGCGTCTGGTGCGCCATGGAGTAGCATCATTGTCTGGAAGGCCTCCAGGTGGTCAACCGAATCTGAGGTCCTGTCGTAGCTCTCAAATTGGGGGAGCTTGAAGTTCGACGGGATCGGTTCCTGCATAATCATTTGAGAGAAAGGAGGGTCAGTACAGATATCCTCATCGTAAGTAGGGGGAGCATGGTGGAGCTCTTCGATCCGTCAGTTCATCTCCTGGAACCTTTGATCTAGAAAATCCTCTCGACTGTGAGTCTCGAGGGTCTTCTGGCAGAATGGAGGTAGGGACCCTCTGAGGGTGGAATCATGATCAGACAGAGGGCTCTCCACCCTCTGCTTCTCCTTTTCGGAAAAGATAGGGCGACTGGCCCAAGTGGACTGCCCGATCGCTGGATTCTGGAACTCCGACGATGCTCTTTCCAGCCGCACAGATGCCTGTGGCTGCTGCTGCTGCATGGCCTGCACTGCTTCGATGAGGCCCCTGACCTGCTGAACTAGCAGGTTGAAGTGCTCCATGCCGACTATCATTGCCAGAGGAGGAGGAGCCTGAAAAATTATAGACGAGGTCGGAGCTTGTGGATCTCACTGAGATTTGTCCATGGAGGCCATAGATCGCCTGGTGGATGCCTTTTAGAGAGGCATCAGGTGGGGATCTGACAGGAGAAGAGAAAGAAGATGTCGAAGAAGATGATCGGAGACAGTCCCGTTGAGTACTCCTTTAAGAACAAGGGTCCTGCGAAGACATAGGTCCTTCCTCTAGTATAATTCTGTTGGTGCAGAATTTCACCGACGTCGGAGAAGCTGGAGTCGAGGAGATCGCGGTCGCCACTGGGACCTGCAAGGAAAGTCTAAACCAGAGTTGGGGGTGCTCTGGCAAGATCCTCCGACGCTCAAGTCAGTACTCTGCTTCAACAGAAATGGAGCACTCGAATGAAATTTTAACAGAGTTTCGAGATAGAGTTTAGAGCTTAGAGGAGAACGTATCTGGGGGGTCTCTTTTATAGATGGAAGAGCGTAACTAATTGACAGCGACGTCCGTACTTGCCTGATAGTGGGCCGTTCGGGGCCACGTGGTGTTTGTTACGGAGAGTAGTGGTGTCAGTGGGCCGTTCGGGGCCACGTGAAATTTGTTATGGAGAGTGGAGTGGTGTCCGTTGTTGTGACTTGTCAGAGAGTGGTGGGGCCACTGGAGTTTGTTACAGAGAGTGGAGTGATGTCCGTTGTCGTAACTTGCCAAAGAGTTCGGACCAGATGGCTGAAGCTCGGTTGGGATGTCTGGTGGAGTGGAATAGCTCTCTATCTCAGCAATCTGAGAGAAGCTCGAATATTTTTGAAGTTGCTGATGGGCCGTTGTTGGGTGCCTTAGGCGTTGATGCTGTAGATCGAAGTCATCTGCTGTAGAAGCTCGGGCAAAAACTTTCTGTTGGAGAAGTCCGACAGGAGTCCGATTGCTAAAGAAGTCCGTCTGAAATTTGTCTGATGTAGAAGCTCGTCTGAAGACTGTCCGCTAGAGAGGTCCGATTTCAAGAAGAATCCAGCAGAAGGTCGACCGATAGTAGAGTTCGGAAGGCGTTATGGAAGTTCGTCCGTTGGAAGAGTCTTGAGGACACTTTGGAAGGTTGACCGCTGGAGGAGTTTGGAATTCAATTCTATTGTAGAAGTTCGGACAGAGTCCAGTTCTTGTAGGAGTCCGAAAGGAGGCCGCTTACTCTAGAAGCTCGGACGAAGATCAGTTGTCATGGAAGCTCGGATGGAGATTTTTTATTGTAGAAGCTCAGATGAAGTCCACTTGCAATAGAAGTTCAGAGTAGAGATCCGGCTAGTGGAGCCCATCCTTTGTAGAAGTTCGTCTGGGATCCATCCACTGTAGAAGTTCGGACGGAGTCCAACTCTTATAAGAGCTCGGATGAAATTTGGAAGGCAGTTGACCATCGTAGAAACTTGGATGGAGTCTGGTTACTGTAGAAGTCCTGTCGCTGGAGAAGCTCAGTCATTGACGAAGTCCGAAAGAAGTTCGGAGTAAAGTCGATCATGGCTGGAAGAAGTTTGGAAGAGATTCGAAGAATAATCGATCACTGTAGAAAATCGACTGATAGTGAAGCCCAAAGAGCATTTGGGGCAGTCCGGTAGATGAATGGAGGAGCTCATTATTGGAGAAGTCTGCATGGCACGATAGGAGTTCGTCCGTTGGAGGAATCTGGAGGACATTGTGGAAGGTCGACAGCTGGGGGAGTTCGGATGGTATTATGGAGGCTCGGACAGCTGGGGGAGTTCAGAAAGATGCCGCATAAGGTCAGAAGCTGGAAGAGCCCTGGGAGGGTCGGCCTCTTACGAACTTCGGCTGGGGTTATTTTATACCCAACAAATATGAAATTAGATATATTTATAAAAAAATATATATTAATTTAATTAAGTAATTTAAACATCAAAATGAAGAAAATTTTTTGAGAAATTTAATGCATATTTTTTTTCAATTTTTTAGATAAAAATCGAAGCAAAAATGGAGCTAAAATATTCTAAAAAATAAAAAAAATAGCCTTCAATGTACGATGGACCGGTCGCTCGATCCACAGAGCCAGGGTGTGCTCCATCGAAAATGCTATGCAGTCCATAGGCACGGTCTACGGATAGCAAAAGCTATTTTGCACCATCCAATGGCTGAGATTTAATCTGAAGATCAATCCAATTGCTGCTGTTCGTTGCTGTTTTATAAGAGGATTTTTTGCACGATCGGATGGCCGAAAATGAATTCATAATGAGATCCGACGGCTGAGGATGCTCTCGATTGAGAATAAGAGATTATTAGCATGATTCGATGGTCTAGAACCAATCTCAGGCATGATCAGATGGCTGTGGTTCGATCTGACTTTGATAAGGATTAAAACTATGGATTTTGGGCAGATTTAGGTGGTTCAAGCTCCATCCGACGGCCAGAAATATTCTTAAAAGGATTAATATGATTTCTAAGGGTTTTAGGACTTCTTTTTCTATCAAAAAATTATGAAAAATTCATCTATAAATAGGAGATCCGGGAATAAGCTTTGTGAGCAAAAAAATTGAGTAGAAAGTATAGAAAAAAATAGAGAAAAAATTAAATAGCTTTAGGGATCCAAAAAAAAGGAGAGAAGTTGGTTCGCTCTACGAAGTATGATGGAAGATGTTGAGGTCATCAACCATCTTCCCGACGAGGCTTGACTGATCAACTTCAAATTTTTGTTACAATTTTATTTTTATTTTATTTTATTATTCCTTTTAAATTTCTTGTACTTGAATTGCAATTTCAATTAATGCAAAATTTATTTTTCTGTACTTTAAATTCCTGTCTTTTATTTTTTGCATATAGATGCTAGGATCTAATTAGTAGATCTTAGTATCAATTTATTTTTATACTTTTTAATTTTTTATTATTTATTTTTATTACAAGTAGATGCTAGGATCTAGTTAGTAGATCTTAGTATCTGATTTATTTTTTGCACTTTTAATTTTTATTTTTTAACTTAAATTGCTTTCTCCAAAATTTTATTTTTTTTGTAAAATCAAAGATTTCTAATCAAAATCTTATCTTTTCTGTGGATTCGATCCGACTCACTACTTTCTACATATTTTTAATTTTTATTGAAGTCAAAATTTGATGGATAATCATGGTGTCCTAACGACAGCATCTTGACCCTATCATGAAACCAACTTTAGAAGAAACCTAATTTAAATTTTAAAAATTAAATTTTGTTCCTAAAAAATAATAATTGAACTAGTGATATTCATGATGGACTGAACTATATCTCATATAGTACCATCGCTTCTCACAGATACACCGTTGAGCTGAGGTATACAAAGGAAATTCCATCATAAAACTATGCCATTCTCTTTAGATAATCAATAATTTTTTTATTTGATATTGCATCCTCGATCTGATCGAAGTACCTTCAAAAATTTTTTGATTTATTTTTTCTACTTCACATCTGAATTCTTTGAACCTTTCAAAGTATTTCAGATTTATATCTCACATACATATACCTATACCATGACTACTCATCGATAAAGGTGATAAAGTAGTGATAATCTCCTATTCTGGCTCATCAAATGGGTCATGCATATTATATGCATACTAGGATAAGTATCTCACTAGTCCTATTCTTTTGACCATCAAAGGATAGCTTAGTCATTCATCCTTAAAGAGATGATTCATAGACTAGATGTAACTTAACAGTCAATAACCCAAAGACTCAAGTTCTCCAGTCAGTAAATCATTTCTTCTCATACATGACCTAGCCAAAAGAACCATCTATATACTTTAGGTTATTTGGTTTTGGATCTCTCAGACCCAATGGCATTCACTGTTTTGCTTAAATAATTTTTACAAATGCATCACACCATGCCAATGACAAAAATTAAATCCAAATGATAATCATCGAGATTAGGTGCTCACAGCCTCAGTGCAACTTTTACACCATTGTTGACTCAAAAGAGTCACTTCACCTTCCTTAGTCCTTTCATCCTTAAAGAGATGATTCATAGACTAGATGTAACTTAACAGTCAATAACCCAAAGACTCAAGTTCTCCAGTCAGTAAATCATTTCTTCTCATACATGACCTAGCCAAAAGAACCATCTATATACTTTAGGTTATTTGGTTTTGGATCTCTCAGACCCAATGGCATTCACTGTTTTGCTTAAATAATTTTTACAAATGCATCACACCATGCCAATGACAAAAATTAAATCCAAATGATAATCATCGAGATTAGGTGCTCACAGTCTCAATGCAACTTTTACACCATTGTTGACTCAAAAGAGTCACTTCACCTTCCTCAGTCCTCTTCCTTCTTTAGACCCTTATATTAAAGTGCGTAATATGCACTAGAGTCTAATAAAAAAAAGAAAATCAAAAGATTAATTTTGAGCAATTCAACATGCCTTCCAAAGGCATGTAAATGTTTCTTTAGGTTCTCCAAGTATATACTCTAAATTTTTCAAGGTTCCCTAGTTACCAGTATATTGACCAATCCAATTAAGGTGCTATAATATTTATTCATATAATAGTTTCACAAACTATCCATATGAATCAGAAATTGCAGGATCAAATCCATTAGCAATTTTTTATGCACGGTCATGTCAAGCCTTTCAAGCTCTTCAATATCTTTGATCATCAATCATGGACAAACTGCCCATCATGCATCTCATACACTACGCAACTTTGATCATCTCACAACTATTACAGATGAATCAGCATGTCATTGGCAGTCTACATGTCCTTATGCATCTATTAAATTTTATCAACTATGAAGTCCAATTTATAGCACTTAATCTAATTATCAATGTCCAACCATTTATCAAGTATAGCTCGTTGACTATGGATTGGACGAGTTGATGACTTTGAGTTAACCTAGTCAAGAACATGATTTAATTTTTAAAAGCTAAGAACTATTCTTAGATTTCTAAGATAGAATATATAATTAATTTTAGTTAAGTGGTTAATATCTAGGATTCGAGCTAAATTGTTGGAAGCTGAAAACTTAATCATAGAGAGTAAAGTTTTAATTAAATGATTATATTTATAATAGTTTATTCTAGAGATTTTAAAAACTAACAAAAGACTTTCACTAATTTTTTGAGTCTCTCACACTCCTCGGGTGGAGAAACAAAAACTCTAATGCGATTATAGGTTCTAGTGGGTGCTGCAGTCCCATCGATGTATGGCACCTCATCTAACAGTTATTGATGACACGTATATCAATGTATGAATAACTCTTTATCTAGATACTTCTCTAAGCATGTTGCAACAACTTGGTCTCTAAGTCCTGTGGCCTCATCTAACAGTTATTGGTACATTCCTTAGTTAAGTCCGACCTACCGTTCACCAGTGAGTGTAAAGTCATTATTGGATCCCTCACCTAATAATTATTGGGTCCAACCCTATCTTTACCTCGGGACATCTAATGTCAATAGAGTGGTTGTGCCTTTCCGATGTAATCGAACCACTGAAACTAGCCAAGAACGATCAACACTGAAAAAGCACCTACATCTCTACAATGGTAGAAAATCAGTAGACTTAATATTCAGTGAGGAGATTTGGGTTCAGATCTCTTCTAATTAGTCACATATATCTGATGTACTGACTAATTTGATTTAGGTCAGTATATTTCATGTCTAACCAACCTAGTCAGCATGGATGAACTCGGATCAACAAGTAATCTAATACAAAACATAATCTCCCAAGATGGCCAAATAAGTAAAGATGAGTGGGGGACCCCCATTGTTTTCTTTAGACACCAATGAATTGGTCAGGTCAGATAATGGAATCAATTAAATAACCACCATCTAATATTTGCCTTAGATATCAAATTGGTTGAGTAGAATTAATTAGATTAACCTATAGGCTCGGGCTCGAATCACTGAGCCAAATTCGATCTTGACTTAATCAATTTATATCATATGTGAATCAATTTGACCAACAACAATGAAATTTCAATTTTGAGCCCCTTTGACCTAATCCTAATCAATTCTTGATTAGGTTCAATCAACTGCTTAAAATCAGAACAGAATCTAACATGTTCTAATCAATAACTCTAGTTGTAGTTTAGTCTCTAAACCTATTTTGTTCAACCCATATCCGAAAGTCCATATTTTATGCATTGAAATTTAGATTTTAAATTCATAATTTCAGATCTTATAATTTCAAATCTTAATTCTTAATTAAGTGCATTATGTACATAGATTTGAGTTTAGATCTTGAAATATTTTCTAATCTAAACCATTTATATTGTATCTCATACAATATCGCTGTTTGCAGAAATGAATCGAGTCGATTCACCTTGATACATGAATCAACTTGTCACAGTGAGTTAGCACACACTGAGACAAATATAAATCTATAGACCTAGCCTGCACAATTGAGTCAGCCTATCAGCAAATGAGCTAACTTACCAGGATCTTGAGTCGACTCCAACAAAAATGAGTCAACTCATCAAGCCTTAAGTCGATCCAATCGAGAATTGAGTTGACTCCACAGGCATACCAGTTACAGTTTCATGCTCTTATGCAAACAAAGCCTAGAATTTTGGATCTAGGGTTTTACAAAAATTTAAGTTTTAGATCGTGTATCAAACAATATATCAAATATAACATTTTACGATCTAAAACACATAAAAATACATGTATAATCTGATTTAAATTAAAATATATCACACATACAATTTTTATTCGCTGTTCATCTTCATAAGAAATATCACAGTCGGCACCTCTACATATCATAAGAGAGAACCCATCGAATGGACGAGAGAGGAACTTTAATCCCTTCATCATCTTATGATTGGACGGCCATGGTGACTATCCCAATTCAATTACTAAGCTACTAAAAATTTAATCTAATATATCATATATGTAATCAATTAAAAATCAGATTACATGTCAAACATATGAATAATAATATTAAATCAATGTATGTAGAAAGAATTTTAGCAAACATCCTAGATCCAAATTACACCCTAATTAAAATTTTAAATCTAAAACCAATTTCAGATCTGAATAACTCATGATTTATTTCAAATTTGAAATGATTTCAAATTCAAAATAATTCTGTAATCATATTACAGTATGCATAAAAATCAGATCTAACTTTAATCGATATTCTACATCATTCTAGGACAACCGTTCAGCATAACAAGGGTTATGCCAGGGCAATCTTATTTCAGAATGATGTGATCATCTAACTAATCTTTAGATCTGATTTCTACAAATTAGATATCAGACCTGAGGGGGTTTCATATTCATATCAGAATCTATGCTCTAATACCACTGTTAGAAAATCTATTACAGTTTCGTACAAATAATTCAAAAATGTTTCTAAAGATCTAAGCAGGGAAAATAAATAAATTAAAATTATTTTAATTTATTTATATATCAGATCAGATCTGAAAATCATAGTTAGGATCTTGATACGAACATATATCCACGATCTGAAATCTGAAACATAAAATAAACGATTAGAAAAATAAACAAAGATCAGATCTCCATACCTCAGATCCTGTGGATGTCTCAGATTCTGATCGTAGCTACACATGCACCCAGCCTCTGTTGATATCCACACTAAGCCATTTGATCAGAGCACTGAGATTATCGATGTGCTAGCACCTTACAGATCTCGCTTCTCATCTTTGGATCTAGATCTCTTCTTCTAGATCTTAAAGAAGAAGATCGCTACATGAACTCTTTCATACAGATCCAACGAGATCTGAACTAGATTACCATGAAGAGAAGAAGAACCCTTCTTCTTCTCTTCTTCTCTCTCTTTTCTCATCTTAGATCTATTCTCTATCAGATCTGGGCATGGATGAAGTGGAGAAGGGAGGAAGAGATATTGGGAAGGAAGATTTGATGTAAGAAAGAAGATGTTCTTCATATCTCACGCATGTCTCCTCTCCTCCTTTTATTTTTGTCACTTCAACCAGATCTCTCACACCCCAAACCCTTCTTAACACCTTAACATATCAAATCCCATTTGATCTTGGGCATCTAAAACAAAAAGAATGGATGAGATCCGTTGAGATAAGGGAAGAAAGAAGGAGAGATGTCTCACGCCAATAATTAGCGCATACCCTCCTTTCTCTAATTTTTTTGTCAAACAAAAAAATGCTTCCATATCCCAATCAGAGAGATTTCTATCTTATTTTGAATCAAATTTAAATAAAAAAATCTAAATAAAAAAGAGTTTCAGATAAGGTGGGGCGCCAACTATTGCCGCCCCCTCTCCTTTTATGCACGTGAGAAGAAAAAAATGTGAAAAACAACATCCCACTTCTCCTTTTGGTATGATTTCTAGAGAGAGAGTCTCAAAAAACTTAGTCTCTCTGAGTCATGGTTCATTTGGTTCAAATAGGACCTCAATCGGGTCCAGATCGAGTTCGAAATGAGCCGAATTCAAAAAGGCTATCAAGCCTGATCCAATCAGGCTTGAAATCTAAATCTGATTTGGATAATTGAATCTAATTAATATTAAATTAAATTAAATTAAATTTAAATTAATTAAAATTTAATTTATAATTTAATCAGTTTCAAAAAATTATAACATTTATAATTAAGTCCCTGCACTAATAATTAGTAACTACCAAAACTGTAATGCTTACAAATTAGCAGTTTCTAATATTCAAACTATCAATCTAATTGATAATTCAAATATGATCCAAGCCATTAATCAAATCATGTTTCTTTTATATATGACCCCTCAGATTCTATTTTGTCTGGTAGTGAGACATATCGTGATTTCCATCATAGTACCATCAAAACTCTTTTCGATGGGTTGAAACGATTCCAACTCACCTCAACAAAGATTGTTGATCCGAAAATAATCTTAGTGAGTTCTCACGATCCACCAATAACATCTAGCAATATATAGTGGTAACCCAGTAAAATAAAAAAATAAATTTTTAGGTGCAATTATTGTGTGATACAATCCCTCTATCGAGAGTTCTGACTTGGTGGAGGTCATGGAGAACTCGTCAAATTCCATCGTTAGTCATATGGTAGATTGGCTCGACTCGAGTTTATTTGTGAATCTTGTGAAAACTTTTTTCTAGTATTCACACTTACTTTGATCAGAGATTTTTTGAACTCAGTCTTACGAATCACATAGGACTTCTTCTTTTCTATTAAGGTCGATAGATTCCATCTAGGTGCATCCTACTCCAAATAGTGAACCTAAACCTATATAGCCAATATACACAGCAAAGACCCATATGGCTAGGGATCAAGAGAATGTGCATTCAAACTATATAGCCTCGCTGTGAATAGCCAACACACCACAGGTCAAAGGACCAGTCACACCACTGCAATAGTGAAAAAATCACTGACGAGTGAGTAGATATCTAAGTGGTTTCTCGTGTTGGTCATGGTCCATGCAAGTTGTTCTTTAACAACTATCTGCACTCTTACCCTAGTGTCTCTACACAGCAGACTCAAGACTCATTTGCCCTAAAAGAGGATGATCCATGCACTGATCTCGAATGGATTGATCACTATCCTTCGTGATGATCCTTCGATCGGGAGTATTTAGAAATTAATCACAAATGATGTATGTCTCAAATTCTCAACACCTTAAAAATATACAAAATTATCTTTATTAATTTTTAAAATAAATCATAGATATATAAATATGATTTTATTAAGACTACCCAACAAGTACAAAACATGTCCTAGAGAAAAATATGTGTCAGCCAAGATTGATTTCTAGGGCACACATCTAACATAAAATTAGTTTTAAAACTGTTGATTTCATATTTGTTGGTTATTCTCTTGATAGTAATATCTATCATTTTCTTATTATTCATTCTGATCTTATTGATGTATCTGTTAATATAATAATCAAATCTAGAGATGTAATTTTCTTTGAAAATATATTTTCTTTCAAGAATCAAATCCCTAAATCTACATCTAATTATAACTCTTATTCCTTATCTAGCTCATCATCAAACTCTAATCCTCTGATCCCTAATGATCCTACTTCAAATCAACCTGATCTACTTTCTAAGCCTAGAAGGAGCAAAAGTGTTAGAATTGAAAAGAATCTGGATGAATGGTTTTTTTCTTCTTAATTGAGGATACGTCTATCTCATACTAGGAAACTATGAGACTCCTAATGCTTTATTCTAAAAGAAGGCAATCAATAGTGAGATTGAATCCATTATTGTGAATAATACTTAGATTCTTACTGATTTACCTAATGGAACCAAATCTTTAGGCCAAACCTTTAGGTCATAAATGGATCATTAGAAAGAAACTTAGGATTGACGGATCGATGGAAAAGTATAAGGCACGAATTGTAGTCAAAGATTTGGGAAAAAAATCGATATTGATTTATTTGATACTTATACCCCTATTGCTAGTATTACCATTATCCGTATCCTTCTTGTGCTCATTTCTATCTATAATCTTTTTGTACATTAAATGAATATGAAGACTATCTTTCTTCATGAAGATCTTGATGAAGAAATCTATAGGACTCAACCTGAGGACTTTGTAGTGCTTGGTCAAGAGCATAAAGTGTGTAAGCTTATCAATCCTTTATATAGATTAAATCAAGCACCTAAATAATAGCACAAAAAGTTTTATAGTATTGTTCTTTCTTATAGCTTCTAAATTAGTGAATTAGATAACTATTTCTATTATAAAATATTTGAAGATCAATATGTCCTTCTTTATCTCTATGTTGATGATATATTGATTTTATCTTCTAATCTTGATTTAATAAATGATGTTAAGAAATTTTCATCCCATCATTTTGATATAAAAGATCTAGATAAAGCTGATCTAATCCTTGGTATAAAAATAAATCAATTCTCTGATTTTATATCTCTATCTCAATCTTATTATTGTTAGATGTATGTCTTAGAAGCTAATTATTGACTGATATATTTTTTATTATATGACACAATTTGTACTTAAACTATTAATTTGATCAATAAAAGATAATTTTTTTTTCATTCAAGTATTATGTATCCTTGATTTTTTTTTGAAATTAATATTACGATACATATTCTCAATTATTGAGAACTAGAGGCATGTATGATCGATTTCTAAATTACTTTCGATCATAGGATAGTCATGAAAATGATGATCGATCTAGATAGATCGATGTATGATTCGCTTTCTTCGGGATAGATGAGTCTCTAATCTATGATATAGAGATACTGAATGATAAGTATGGATAGTTGTTAGAGAATAACTAATATTGAGTGTCACCATATGAGAGATCACATAGATTTTTATTCAATCATCAGTGATCATCTAGATGCTATAGTTGTGTGACTGGTCCTTTAACCTGTGGTGTCACAGTTGCTCGCAGTAAGACTACTGTAGTTTGACTATACATAAGTATTGATTCGATTATAAGTCTTTGTAGTGGATGTTGGCTACAATTAGTTAAGCTGTGGGAGTAAGATATGCATCTAGAAGGAATCTATTGATCTTGATAGAGAGTAGTCCTATGAGATTTGAGAAGCTGAGTCTACAAATCTATGGTCATAGTAATGTGATTGATCAAAAAAATTTTTATTTAAAATCACTATTGAACTTGAGCTGATTGGATCTATTATATAACTGATGATGAGGTTTGATTATTTTTCATAACCTGCCATCTAGTCGAGACTCATGATAAAGGAATTATATCATACATTAACTACATCTAAAGGTTCTTTTTCGATTCTGTTGGGTTGTCACTACATATTACTAGATGTCATTGATAGATTGTGATAGCTCAATAAAATCGTTTTGGATCAATGATCCTTGTCAAGCTAGAGTGGAACTATTTCGATCCACTGAAAGGGGTTTCAGTAATACCTATGATAGAGATCATGGTATATCTCACTACCAGTCAAAATTGAATCTATGGGTTCACATATCAAAGGTAGAAGATCTGGATTGGTTAGAATTGGACTTATAAAGCACCAATATATATGGATTTAGAGAAATTCTATTAGATTTATATTAACCTTGCTAGTACTTGGGTGAACCCAATTCTTCTTGTGGTTAGTTTGTTTATATGATAAGCATTAACTAATTTCTACACTTGATTTGAATTTAATTGAATTTGATTCAATAGGCTCCAATGGTTGGATGCTCAATTTATGGCTTGAATTAAATCAAGAAAGAATTTTTTGATTGAAAATTCATCTTGATTTGATCAAGAACCCTTGAATTGAATTTATGGAACCACGTGGGCTGATTAGAGCATGTTTAATTAGGTCCCATATGATGGGATGCCCAAACCCAATGTGGGCATGGGTCTAGGCTAGGTGGTGTCCCTTTGATTTGGTCAAAGAGGCTTTAGACTAGGATTTCTAATATGATTAGAAGAAGGGACTTTAAATTTGATTAGGATTCTCTTATATTGTCTATTGAAAAGATCCTTGCCCCATCTCTCAAATCAATCTCATAATTTCCTTCCTTACCACCACCCTCACTGTGCCCAACGCCCCCTCTCCTCTCTTTTTAGTCCACACCCTCTCTCTCTAGAATCTTAGAGAGAGATGGGTAGCAACATCTTGTTGATGTCAAGGGTTGGCGCCATAAAGTTGTTGGAGTCTTCTTCTTCCTCTTAAGTTTTTAGGAGATTGTTACAACTACTTCTTGATTAGTTTTTAGTTAGTTGAGGGATCAAGAAGGATTCTTGATTTCTTCAAGAATTAAGAAAAAAAGATCAAATAAGGGTTGGTTCATTCAAGAATTAAGAAAAAGAGATCAAGGGTTGATCCCCATCCAGGCTTGGTTCAAGCCTATTTAAGCTTGGAATTCAAATGAGTTATTTCAAGAGGAGCCAATCCAGATCAGTTCTATTGATATCCATAGAGGTAGGATACTTGTGCTATTAATTTAGAACCAGCTCAACCCCAACTCTAGGGATTGAATCCAAGTCAATCTCAATTTTAAGTTTGAGGTAAAAGGAAAGCGATTCAAATATACAATTTGATCACAAGCTTTTATTTTTTTCTATTAAAATCTGTTTATATTAATTTTAGCATATAAACTAGATCCATAGGTATTTTAATCTAATTTTTTACTATATTTTAGATTTAAAAAATATTTAAAATCTATATGTACTAGCACCTGTAGAAACCCAACAGTGGTATCAGAGCCACATATTCATATGTATAAAAATAGTATAAAAGTTTTAAAAATTATTTTTAAAATTTTGATTTTGATTCATACATGCGATGTATGTATTTATGTTCAGATCTGAAAAATATTTTAATTCTGATTTTTAATCATATATGTGATATATGAAAGTATGCGTAGGTTAGAAATTAAATTTTTATAATTTGAATTTTTCATGTTTGTGGTATATGATGATATATTTAGATCTAAAATTGATTTCTAAAAAAATTAAAATTTTTCATATATATGATATATGATTAATGCTTATTTTGAAAATATTTCAAGAATCAAAAATTTACTTTTCATTAATGAATTTAGATTTGAAAATATACTTTTATGATCTGAAATTAGTATGTACATAAATCATTGGGCATGGATAATTTTTGTATTAGGTCATATAATTGGATTGCATCTTAGGTTATGATAAAATCATATTGGGTTGAAATCAATGTAGCTATTGATCAAACTAAATCATATGTTGATTTGGGTTAAATCAATGAGCTTGTGATTCTACAACTATTATAGATTGAGGTTGATGAAACCCTATATGTACAATCGAGTCAACCTAAAGACCTAATTTAGTTTTATGGCTTGAATCTGATTCACTTAAGCTGACTAATTGAAACCAATAAATCATTAGGTATCTAAGGCAAGTCTCGATTGGTGATTTTTAATTGAGAGGCTACTCATCTAGATAATTTTACCTATGATGAGTTAATGGCGTATCCTCCCCCCAATCTCATTTATCTGGCCAATTGAATGATTGGGTCCATTAGTTGCTAAGGTATTTTGGTTTAGCCCATGTCGGTTAGATCGGTCATGTGATGACTGATTAGATGAGATCTAATCTAATCCTTTCCAATCAATATTAAGCCTTATGGTCTTCCACCATTGTAAAAGTGTGGGCGTGCTACTGGCATTGACTATTCTCTGTTGGTTACAGTAGTTCAATTACATTAAAAATATGCAACCACTCTACTAGCAAAGAGTTACTCCAGGGTGAAGATAGAGTTGGGCCCAATATGTGTTATCCAAGGGACTCAATGATGGCTTCACATCTGCTTGTAAATGGTGGGTCTGACTTAACTAAGAAGTGAAATAATATATGTTATCTGAGCTCACATAACTTAGAGACCAAGTCGCTGTAATATGCTTAGAGAAGCATCTGGGCAAAGAGTTGCCTACGTATCGGTGTACGTGTCACCAATAACTATTAGATGAGGTCTATGGCATTGGTGAAATCACAGCATCCATAAGAAATCTTGCATTAGTCATATCGGATTTTTGTTTTTCATCTGAGAAGTATCAAAATCTGAAAAAATAGTGGGAGTCTATTTGCATCTAAAAGTTTTTAGAGCAAATATAAATTTAAGTACAAGTGTCTAACTAGAATTTCTACTCTTGTAGATAAACGATATCGGCCTCTAATCCTCTATCCCACATCCTTGAAACCAACTATTTGACTGGCATAAATTTTAAGGATTGACATAGAAATCTCAAAATAGTTTTGATATCTGAGAAGATTGGATATGTACTCGATCAAGATGTCCCAGCTTTATCAGCCCATCCTATGGCAGAGCAAAGAACTACTCTAGATAAGTAAATGGAGGATGATCTTAGGGTAAAATGCTATGTGCTGGCTTCTGTGTCAAACAAGTTGAAGAGCCGGCATAAGCACATGCCCATTACTCATGCCATGATAACTTACCAACAAGAGTAGTATGGTAAGCAGAGCAAGACTGTGTGCTTCGAATTATCCAAGTGGTTGTTTAATATAAAGATGCGCGAAGGGCAATCTGTCCACAATCATTGTATGACAATGATCAAAGATCTTGAAGAGCTTGAAAAGCTCGGGCTTACTATGTAAAGGGAGTTAAAGGTGGATTTGATCCTCCAATTCTTGACTAGTTCATTTGGGTAGTTTATCGTAAACTATCATATGAATAAATTAGACTATAATTTATCCGAATTGGTCAACATGCTAATCACTACTGAGGGTGTTGGGATGCACAGGCGATTTCATGCATATATTTTGAAATATTTTTAAAAAAATTATAGTAAAAGATAACTAGATTAATCAAATTAATCTAATATACATATGATCTAATTGTCAAATTAACCTACTCTAGGATCTATAACATGTTATGTTGCACATAAAATCTGAAAGATACTGAAGATAAAATCAGCATGTATGCATGTGAGCAGTAGATCACATCTACTTCTAATCTGAGTTCAGAATTCGATATCTGAATGCAGGTCAATGATCACTGCCATTTAGAAGATGGTAGAGAGGATCCTTGCTAGTTGCTTATAGCCACACACACGTCTGGTCTCTACAAAAAATCCACTCGAAGCCTCGATCTGATCGATCTTCTCAGGAGTGCTAGCTCGTGTGAAGACTTTCTTCTTGATCGATTTGGATCATTTCTTCAAATCTTTAAAATTTTTTCAAAGGTTGAAGATGGACTTCTGGAGGAGATGAAGAGGTAGAAGAAAGATAAAGAAAAAAATAATTTTTTTCTAATTTATTTTCTCTTTCCAAACCCTTAAGATTAAAAATTTAGAATTCAAGTTTTTGCGCACACCCCAAGAGAGAGGACCCTCCTCTCTATTTTTCACGTCATGAACCATGCCCAAACTTTTTTACATGAAGATCTCTCTTCTGATATCTTACATATACAAAACAAATCATAAAAGCCCCTTTTATAGGTATGTAAGGAGGTAGGGTGAAGAGTCCTAGTGATCCTGGACTCTTACAGGATTCTACCTCCCTTCACAATTCTATGTCTCAAAACATACCAAAAAAATATGGGATGCCCCTTCTCATATTTTTTATGGTAAATCAATTCTCCAGATGATGTCCCATAAAAAATCTCCTCAAAATGTCATACATATAAGGAGAAAAATATTTATTGGCATAGAGAGGTTGATCTGGATGAGAACAGATTCTTCTGATAAGAAATATTTTAAAATCTAATTTTAGAACCTTTCTTTTATCAAAACTAAATAAAACTTGGATGTAAGATAGAAAATAGAAAGGACTCTTTTGTGTAAAAAAATCTCATATAAAATAATTTTGTGCCTAGAGATATATGATGTGCAAACTAAGTTGGCGTAAGGGAGAAGAGTCCTATTCCAATAAGGACTCTTAATTTTCTTATTTGGATCCAAACCAAATCATATCTGATTTATCCCAAATAAAATATATGAAATTCAATCTAATTAGGTTGATAAATTTTTAATCAAATTTTAATCAAATTAAAAATTGATTGAACCAAAGTCTTGATCACATCAGGGATAATTCTCTCTTAGCAATTAGGTTATCTCATAATCTAAACAGGTCAAACCTAATTCAATCTAATTCAATTAGATTTTATTTAATCTTTTTTGATCAATCAAATTAAGCTAATCAGTAATCTAATTATTAATTAATCTTTTATTAATTCACTAACACTTGATGAATTAATTTATTATAATTTTTGCATAAGGTTAACCAGCAATCGAATTGACGATTAAGCCCTTGAATGATTCTCAATCGTTGATCAGCCACATGATCAATCAGAAACTTCTTTTGAATATAATTCTATAGATTCGAACCTAAGCTGGTAGCATAAAAATACCTTTTTGAACCAATCGATGTAACCATCTAGCAATGATGACCCGACATCCGGATAGGTCGAATGAAGGCGAAGCAACATTTAAGAACTTATTGACGTATGGTTATCGTATAATTCATCTCTTTGACCCTAATGCTCAAGGATGACCTAAGATTTAACTGTCAATCCTAGATAAGTCATCTACATTGTATTTCAATCTTTTTCAAATCCATCACATGGATTATCCGGATCCAGATTTTGCTAAATTGAAATACACTGATGCATATCTCCTACTAATTTGAAGAGATCAATCCCATCTTAACTCATGCACCAACTTGACAAGTACTTGACTATACCTAAAAATCTTTCATCACTGAATTAAAAACTCAGTTAGCTCGGTACCAAAGTATAGTGAGTTGCTTGTAAGTCACCATAGTGTTTTCAGGTTGGAGAGACACATACCTATACCCTTCGTGAGCTATCCTTGACAGTAGAGTGTTCCGCAGTTGGTTACGTATAATGACGATGTACTCCTATATCTCATCTGCATACCATATCAGTATCTTCATACCATTTGATTACGAGGATAATCAACACATATGGTACACAACGACTTACACTTGATATCGCTATCGTCCCAGTAATAGCGTATCGTTTGATCGCGAACGAGTTTAAAGACTACATGATAAATCTTTCTTTATCGATCAAAGTAGTCCTAAGGACTTCATCACAACATAAGAGTTCATTAGAAGATGTAATTTTGTGATGAAAAATATCAAATAACTTTTATTATTTATCAATTCATATATATTTATAATTAACACAATCATTAAATGATTGACTTTAGGATACAATTTCCAATAGAAGGTATCTTGAAAAGTTCAAGAGGCTCTATTCTTGCTGTTGAGCGAGCATCTTCCAAGAAAAAGTCTCAAAGAAAGAAAAAAAATAAGCCTACGAAGAAGCAAAAGAAGGAAAGCAAACTAAAGAAGGACACTCCGAAGAAAGCTGTGAAGAAGAAAAAGTATTTTCACTGCATTCCGACAATCATTGGAGGAGAAACTGTCCGTCTTACCTGGAGAGCCTAAAGATGAAAAAGGATGAATAACCTTCTAAAGATATGCTCATAATCGATTCTAACCTAACGATTTCTACTTCTAGTTGGGTATTGGACTATGATTCTAATGCTCATATATGTATTTCAATGTAGGGTCTAATAGAAAGTAAGAGATTGAGGTAAGGTGACATGATCCTTTGGATCGATAATGAAGCAAAAATTACTGTAGAAACCATTGAAACCTACCCTCTTCGATTACCATCAGGCTTTAGATTAGATTTAAAAGACTATTATTTTGTTTTTGTAGCTAGCCGAAATTTGATTTTGATCTCCGTACTAACACAGGATGGATTTATTTTTCAACTTAAAAGTACTATTGTTCCATTTATATATGAAATAAATTGGTTACATCTGACCTTTTGATTGACAGTTTTTATTACTTGTATGTTGATGCTAATGTGAACCTAAATGAGTAAGTAGTGAGTGTCATAGGCCAAAACAGACTCAAAGATGTGTTTAACCATAAGTACTTGTGGCATCACAGGCTAGTATTGAGAAATATATCCGAAAACTAATCGTTTGACGATTGTACTAATTATAAATAAATATAAATTAATAAATAATAAAAATTATTTGGTCTTTTTCATCACAAGGTGATATCTTCTAACGAACTTCTATGTTTAATGAAGTTCTTAGGATTACTTTGATCGATAAAGAAAGATTTATCATATAGTTCTTAAACTGGTTCGTGACTAAACGATACGCTATTATTAGGACGATAGCGATATCAAGTATAGGTTGTTGTGTGCTATATACATTAGTTGCCTTCGTAACCAAATAGTATGGAGATACTGGTATGGCATGCAAGTGAGATATAGGAGTACATAGTCATTGAACGTGACCAACTGCAGAGCACTCTGCTGTCAAGAGTAGCTCATAAAGGGTATGGATATAAGTATCCCTTCGATCTGAGATCACTACATTGACTTGCAAGTAACTCACCGTACTTTGGTGCTAGACTAACTGAGTTTTAAATTTAGTGACGAAAAATTTTTGGGTGTGGTCAAGTATTTGTTAAGTCGGTGTGTGAGTCAAAATGGGATTATCCCTCTGAATTAGTAGGAGTTAATATATCAATGTATTTCAATTTAGCAAAATCTGGATCCGGATAATCCATGTAATAGATTTAAAAGATTGAAACATAATGTAGATGACTTATCTAGGATTGATAGTTAAATCCTAAGTCACCTTGGGCATTAGGGTTAAAGAGTTGAATTATAAGTAACTATATTCCAACAGGTTTTTGAATGTTGCTTTGCCTTCATTCGACCCATCTGAACGTCGGGTCACTATTGCTAGATGGTTAAATCAATTGGTTCAAAAATTTATTTTTGTACTACCAACTTAGGTTTGAACCTATGGGATCACATTCAAAAGAAGTTTCTAACTAATCATGTGGCTGATCAACGATTGACAATCATTCAAGGGCTTAATCATTAATTCGATTGATGGTTAACCTTATGTAAAAGTTGTAATAAATTTATTCATCAAGTAATAGTTAATTTATAGAGAATTAATTAGTAATTAAATTACTAATTAGCTCAATTTGATTGAGTAAAGAGGATCAAATAAAATCTAATTGAATTAGATTCAATTAGGTTTGACCCGATTAGGTTATGAGATGACCTAATTGCTAAGAGAGAGCTGTGCCTGATTTGATCAGGTCTTTGGTTCAATCAATTTTTAATTTAATTAAAATTTGATTAAAAATTTATGAATCTAATTAGATTGAATTTCATCTATGTTATTTGGGCTAAACTAAATGTGATTTGGTTTGGATTCAAATAAGGAAACCTAGAGTTCATATAGGATTGGACTCTCCTTCTCCCATGTGCCACACTTTGTACGCTATGTTTCCTCACACACAAATACTTTTTGCATGAGATTTTTTCATGCCAAAGAGTCCTTTCTCTTCTCTATCTCACATCCAAATTTGGGTAGGATCTGATTTTATTTGGTATGTTCAAATTAGATTTGAAATAGGATACCATATGGATAATGTTTGACATTATCTCTTAGACCTTGCCGCCACTTCCCTTTTATTCCCTTCTTTTATCAAACATTATCTCTTAGACCTTGCCGCCACTTCCCTTTTATTCCCTTCTTTTGTGTGACAAAATAAGGATTCTTCACCATGGGAAATCAGATCAATCTGGTTTTACCATGAAAAATAAGTGGTTGGATGTCCTATATTTTTTTGGACATGTTTTGACATGAATAGAATAGAGGAGGCGACATCTTGTAAGAGTCCATGATCTCTAGGACTCTTCACCCTTATTCCTTACATGCCAATAAAAAGGGATTTTTATCTTTATTTTAAGCAAGAGAGTAGAGAGAGTGCTCTACATGTTGAGGCTCTTGGGGCATGAGTTCTTGGCATGGAAAAATAGAGAAGGGTCCTCTTCTCTTTGAGTGTGCGCAAAACCTAGGTTTCTAAGGTTTTATTCCTTAGGATTTGGAAAGAGAAAAAAAATAACAAAAAAAATTATTTTCTTCTTCATCTTTTTTTCACCTCTTCATCTCCTCCAAAAGTCTATCTTCAACTTTTGAAAAAGTTTCAGAGATTTGAAGAAAAAATTCAGATCAGCCAAGAAGAAGGTCTTCACGCGAGCTAACACTCCCGAGAAGACCGATCAGATCGAGGCTTCGAGTGGACTTTCATAGAGGTCGGATGTATGTGCGGCTATAAGCAACTAGCAAAAATCATCTTCACCATATCTCTCAACAGTGGCAATCGTCGATCCATGCTCAAGTATCGAGTTCTGAACTTAGATAGATGTAGATTTGATCTACTGCTTACATCCATACATGCAGATTTTATCATGTAATTATTTTAGATTTTATATGCAACATATCATGTCATAATCCTAGAGTAGATTAATTTAATAATTAGATCATATGCATATTAGATTAATATGATTAATCTAGTTATCTTTCGCTGTAATTTATTCAAAAAAAATTTGAAATATATGCATGAAATCGCCTACATTTTTCAACAGCGGTATCAGAGCCTAGGTTCGTTATGATATGTTATATATATATATATTAAATATAAATTTTAATTTTATTTAGATCTGATATGTGATATATTTAATCTAAATTTAATTAATGGTTGATCGCACAAACTGACATAAGATTGTCCTACTGTCGGGTTTACTCCTTACAGTGAAAAGATTATCCTAGTTTATACTGATCATTGATAAAATCTGATTTTATATATTGCATGAGATGTTTATGATCTGATTTAGATATAATCTAAAATTATCATCAGATTTGATGTAAATTAAATTAGATCTAAATTCAAGCATATATGATATGTGATTAGATTAGATGATTCGATTAGCAAGTACTTGGATTGAATTGATCACCAGATCGTACGATCATAGAAGCAAGAAGTGTTTAAAGGCTCTTTCTTCCCATTCGATGGAGTTCTCTTATAGCGTGTAGGGATGCCATGTGATTAGATCCCATGAAGAAGAATATGAAAGGAAGAATTTATTTTTCTATAAAATTTTAGATCTTGAAATTCTAAGTTTGTTACATGTAATACAAAGTTGTATAAAAAATGAAACATCTAATCTGTATGATTAAAATTATTTTAATCATAAAAAAATAAAATCTTAAATCATAATAAATTTTAGATATTATCTAAAAGAATATTTATGATTAATTTTATTTTAAAATTATGTAAAATTTTTAGATTCAAAACTCTTTAAATCATACTAGCACAATTACTGAGCTGACCTAGTTTTGACTTGAGTTGATCTAGTCCTCTTGTGCAACCGGCTCAATATTGATTGAGTCGACCCAATTTCAGAACAAAAAATTTTTACATAAAATTTATTATAAATTATTTATAAAATAAAAAAATTAAAATTATTTCAAACCTAAACCTAAATCCATGTTGATGCTGAAACTTAATTAAAAATTAAATATAGAATCGATGAGATCTAGAATTATGAATTAAAGATCTAATATCATTTGTATAAAATATGGAGGTATGAGTTAGCTCAAATCAGGTTCTCTTAATTAGATTAGACCTAAGATTAAAATCAAAGAGTTAATGGACCATGTAGAGAAATTGATTAAATCTCACAAAATATTGAATTAGATTAAATCAGAATTTTTCTAGAATCAATACAATAGTTATAGATGATCAAGTCCATATCTTTGATTAGACCAAATGGACCTTGATTGTGGCTCAGTGGTTGAACCCGAATCATTAGGTTGGTCAAATAGAAACTAATCAATCAATTAATATCTAAGATAAGTTTAACATTTCGATCGGTGGTTCTTAATTGAGAGCGACTTACCTGACTATTTCGATGGTGTCTAAGGTAAGCTTAGTAGACCTTCCCATCAATCTCACTTATCTAGCCAATTTGATGAATTAAGTTTTGATTAGATCGTTAAGTGATTCGAGTTAACCCATGCCATTAAGGTTGATTAGTGTAACTGATCTAGATGTCATTTCAATCAGCATGATCCTAATCTGATTCAATGACTTGATGAAGTCAGTGGGAGGATTGTGGTTTACTGGTTGATCTCTTATTTTTTTAATTCATAAATTAGATCCTCTAAATTATTAAGCCTTTAAAATGAGATAGTTATAGTGATAATTAAATCATAGCCTCCCATTAAGATGAATGATAATGGATCCATTATTTTTGATTGACATTGCAAACGCCATTCATCTGGTGTTCTCTCTAAATGATGGAATCATCATTCATCATATGATGACTCTATTATACTATCTGATGAATGGTTGGATTGATCGAGCCATCCTCAGACCTGATCATTCTTTGGCTAGAATCACTGAGTAGGTTCATATTAATGGTTTGACCTAACCGAAACTTTCAGTGGAGGTCCATCGCCTACTGAAATAAAATTTGAGATAAAATTAATTATTAAAAATTATTTAAAAAAATAATTGATTAAGAACCTATCCATAGATGCATATGGGTTGACTGAGCTATCCTCGAGCCTATATGCAGTCTGTGTGGATTTTAATACCCACTAAAAAATTAAGCTAATTCATCAGATTAGAGGTAGAAGCTACCAATTCGAATAAAATAGTGGGAGAACCTTTAGACTAAAGTCTAAGTCTTTAGGCTTAATCAATTTATAAACATAGAGGTCTCATATTTTTCTTTCAATTATGGCTAGATGTCCGTTGCTCTATTCACTATTTGATAGTGATTTACTTATAAGACCCAACTTTGATAGATGGTATCGAAAGTTGCAAATAGTTCTAGAGCACGAATGGATCCTATATATGATTATGGATCCAGCACCTAATATTTTCACACCCAATACACATGATGTGATCAAAGGCACTTATTAGAAGTGACCAAATAATCGTATCACTATATGGTGTTTTGAGAGCAACAAAGAATATAAATTTAGTTGTAAATTCAATGATGCTCAGTGGGAAAAAATTCTTCAAAAGTTGAACGAGTTCTTTCGTACCTCTGAAGATGTGTTTTCAGTGGGACAATAATTTTTTGAGAAAGAAAAAGAAGGTGCAAGAGAGTCGTGCTTGGGTTGATGAGTCCAAACTAACAAAAGAGTCTAAGATTAACCTAATCTGACAGAGTCTCTTGACCCGAACAGGCTAAGAAAGAGAAATCAGTAAAAGATTGTTGAACAAGATACTTATATGATAACACCTTGTGATTTCTCTATCTGTGATACTACTACCGGAATATTAGATATCAGAAGTCTATGCAAATTGTTGCAACGACTTTAGATTAGTAGAAAGATTGAAAATAGCGAGAGGTTCCTAAACGTTGAAGATGAAAATTATGTTCCAATTCTAATTTTAGGAATCATCAAGCCTATTTTAATTCTAACAATATCATTTTAGTGATTGTTATTATTGTCTAATAATTTTTATGATATCATTATGAATGATGTCAAAATTATGTGGATAACTGAGAAATGTCATTTATGAATAGTCACAATCGGTTAGTATACTGTACACAACAAATAAACTCCTTAGAGTAGATTATGTCATGAATTCCTACCTTTAGCAATTTGAGCTCGATCACGTAAACAAGAATAGAATCAACAGGAGATAACTTTTGAAATCAATGACTGTGAATCATTATCTATTTATCAATCCTACTTTCTTAGTAAGATGACCAAGTCATCTTTTGTTGGAAAAGATGAATAAGCCAATGATGTTCTGAATCTAATACATACTGATGTATTGGATCTACGAACATGTTTGTCATAAATTTGGATTATTTAAAATATTCAAATAATTTCTTATTGAGATAGAAAAATAAACTAAAAAGAGTATTGAAATTCTTCAGTCAGACCAAAGAGGAGAATGCCCTTCTGGTGAGTTTTTGACATATCTAGAAGAGAATAGGATTCTCTCTTATTGAAATTGATTTTGTTAGACATAATTTGATCTATGATGGGGTTTACAAGTCTGTCAATCTCCTTTTAGGATTATGCTTTTAAGACTACTTGTCATGTTCTAAACTGGATTCTAAATTAATCAGTCGCAAAGACTCCATATGAGATATGGACTAGATATAAGCCAATACTCTCTTACCTTAGGATTTGGAAGTGTTTGTTTTATGTCAAGCATTTGCAGATCGATTAGCTTGGATCTCGATCTTATGTGTATTATTTTGTAGGATAATTTCAAAGAATCTAGGAGATATAACTTTTACCTTGCTAAAAAATAAGAGTTGTTCGACATTCCTTTCAAAAAAAGAGTATCTTGGTAAAGGAATTGATGCTTTTAATATGAAACTTATGAAGTTCGACAGATAGAAGAACCGACACAATCTAGTGAACCTATAGAATCGGATTTGATTAGATCAAATTTGAAACCTATTGTAAAAGCACCATTAAAAAGTCCAGTAGAGTACCACATTCGTCGGATAGATACTTCGATTTCTAGTTTCGAGACATGATCCTGTTGAACTCGATGAGAATAATAAGGATCTGATCACCTACATGGATGCCATGCAGAGGTCCATCTCTGATTAGTGGCTTGAAGCCATAGAGTCTGAAATAGAGTCTATGAAGGTCAACAGTGTATGGATACTCATTGATCCACTCGAAGGGATAAAACCCATAGAGCGTAAGTGGATCTTCAATAGGATCAGAGAGTACAGATGAGAAGGTGAAGACCTACAAAGCTCATCTGGTTGCCTAAGGATATCGTCAACATTATGGTATTAACCATAACGAGATATTTTCTCCTGAGGTAATGCTGAAATATTTCGAAATTGAAATATGTATTTTGATAAGTGATCAAAACGTATGGCTTCGTTGAGAACCAAAAAAAATTCTGCAAATACAAATAGGTTAATAGTTCTGTGAGTGTATTTCTTATTTTGTATGTGAATAAAATTTTCTTAATCGAGAATGATATTCCTTACATTACAAAGAATAAAGATTTTACTGTTATCATTATTCTTTATAAAAGACTTGAACAAAGCATCTCTCATCCTAGGGATGAAGATCTATAGAGATAGATCTAAGAGGCTGCTTGGCTTATCCTAGTCCAACATACATAGAGTGTTTATGAGTATAATTTATTCTATCATCTATATCATGTACGAGAGCAGATATGGTATACTCACTAGGGGTAGTGAGTGGATACCTACAAGATCCGGATGAGAATCACTGGTAGGTCATCCTTAAGTATTTGATAAATACTAAGGATCGATGACTCAGTTATGGAGAATCTGACTTAAAACTTGTAGAGTTTGACTCCAGTTTTTAGTTGGATACAATAATAGCAAGAATGTGTTTGAGTACATCTTTATCCTAAATAATAGAGCAATCTGCTAAAAAAGTTTCAAGCAGAGTAATATAGCCAATTAAATTTGTGAAACAGAATGTATTGTAGCATCCAATGCTTACAAGGAAGCTATATGATTGTTGATAAGTGATATATTTTTATATTTATTATAGATATTTTTGATAATTTATGGTGCTAACATCTTCTTAAAAACCTAATTTCATAAATTTATTAGATTTTTTTGCAAAAATAAATAATTTAAAAAAAAAATAAAATTAGAATATATTTATGAAAAATAGATGTTAATTCAATTGAGCAATTTAAGCACCAAAATGATAAAATTTTTTTGAAGAATTTAATGCATATTTTTTTTATTTTTCAGATAAAAAATTGAAGCAAAAATCAAGTCAAAATATTCTAAAAAATAAAAAATATTACCTCTGGTGCACGGTGGACTGATCGGTCGGTCCACAGGAAATTTCATGCGGTCCACAGGCACGGCTCATAGTGAGAGAAGGATTCTGGATGCGATCCAATGGTTGAAATTCATCCTGACCCAGATCTGATGGTCAGCATCCATTGCCAGTTTATACGAGGGGTTTTTGCACGATCCGACGGTCCAGAAGCGATCCATCAAGCGATTGGACGGTTGAGGACATTTTTGACTTTGAATAGGAGATCTTTTGCGCGATCTGATAGCCCAAAACCAATCTGAACTCAGATCAGATGGCTGTGGTTTGATCCGACTTTGATTTGGATTAAAACTATAGATTTTGATCAGATCTGGATGGTTCAAGCTCCATCCGACGGTCAGGAATATTCCTAACGAGATTAATATAATTTCTAAGAGTTTTAGGACTCTTTTTCCTACCAAAAAATTATGAAAAATTTATCTATAAATAGGAGGTCCGAGAATAAGCTTTGAGAGTAGAAAAATTGAGTAAAAATATATAAAAAAATAGAAAAAAATTAGATAGGTTTAGGGACCCAAGAAAAAGGAGAGAAGCCAGTTCGCTCTATGGAGTACGACGGAAGACAGAGACATCATCAACCATCTTTCCAATGAGGCTGGACTGATCAACTTGAGATCTTTGTTATAGTTTTATTTTATTATTCTTTTTAAATTTCTTGTACTTAAATTTTAATTTTAATTAATATAAAATTTATTTTCTTGCACTTTAAATTTCTGTCTTTTATTTTCGCAAGTAGATGCTAGGATTTATTTAGTAGATCTTAGTATCCGATTTATTTTATACTTTTTAAATTTTTATTATTTATTTTTACTACAAGTAGATGCTAGGATCTAGTTAGCAGATCTTAGTACCCGATTTATTTTTCATACTTTTAATTTTTATTTTTTGACTTAAATTGCTTTCTCCAATTTTTTTTTTTGCAAAATTAAAGATTTCAAATCAAAATTTTACCTTCTCTGTGGATTCGACCCTACTCACTATCTTTCACATATTTTTAATTTTTATTGAAGTCAGAATTTAATTGATAATCACGGTGTCCTAACGACAGCATCGCGAACGTATCAATTTTTTGGCATCGTTGCCGAAGAAGGCATCAATTTTAATATTTGATTTCTTTAATTTTTTTATAAATTTAACTTACTATTTTTTTTATTTTTTATCTTTGTGTAGAAAAAAAATTTAAAAATTAAAAAAAAAGATGGAAAGCTTCAAATTTTGCTTGGTGAGATCAATCCTAATCCTAATCCTAACTATTTTTTTAGTATCAATTATTATTTTTTTAAATTAACCTAAAATTTATCCACATAAACCTAATAAAAATTGCATGACAAGAGTAGAAACTTAATTATTAGAAGCATTCATCATCTTAGATTTATTTTTTTGTAATCGCTGGAGACAAGGTAAGCTTTCAAGTTTAATTAATTGCATGCATCTAATTTAGTTGCATAGAAACCCTTGTTTGAAATTGGTTGTACATATTCATCTCAAATCAATTTAAGGGCAATACCCATAACAAGATAAAGTGGGGATCTCATCATCCTTTTTTAGCCCAAAAACAACCAACCAGCATCCCGCATTAACCCAAACCTAACTAAAATCAAGTAGACATGGGCCCTTAGGATCAATTGAGTACAATTTGAGTATTGTGGTCAAGTATAAAGTAAGTTTGGACTCACCCCTGAAACTAGTGTCTAAGGCTAGAGGTTACAAAGGCTCTGCCTAAATGGATTTGTGGTTATTTAATTAGTTTTGTTAGCTTATCTGGCCAATTCAATTGGTGTCTAAGGCAAGCAACGGGAGGACTCCCACGACCTCACCTCTTATCTGGCTAGTTGAAGGAAATGAGAACAAATCCAATTTGTATCTAGACTAAGCCACTCTACATTGAACTATTAGGTCTAAGAAACCTGTAGGTGTCTAGGTTTAACTGTTTACTAACTTGATTGCAATTAACACTTAACCATAACTAATTCTTCTCATCTTACGTCTTTAGGTCTAAGACTTTTCTTAAGGATCTCACCTTTAGAACTTTTCTCTTTCTTTCTTTTCTCTTCTTTTTCTCCTCTTTCTTCTTAAAAAAAAAAAATCTTAACAACACACATATTAGGATTTGCACTAATACATGCATGGTATAATTTTTTCTGACCTAGTTGAACTTAATCCTAAAATTGAATGACTGATCCATGTTACACTTAATAATCAAATGGCTAGAAATTTTGAGAACCACCTAGGCAGATGAAGGAATATTTTATTCCTTCCACCTAAATCTATCGATGTTCCCTTCATTCTATGGGATCAAATATTTTGACTCTAGTCCTAAGATCGATTTGAACTTGCTAGCCCAAAAATTAGATAAAGTTGACCTTCTTATAGATAAATGCCTAGCTTTAGGTCAACAATCTCCTACACAATACACACCACCTCTCAATTATCAGGAGATTTGTTCTCTCTGTGCTAGCCCAGTCCATCATGTTAGTGAATATCCTACGGCTGCACAATTTTCACCTTTCATCCAAGAACAAGTTCAAACTGCTCAAGGTTACTCCAATCCTGTCAATGACCCATTTTTAAATACATATAACCAAGATTGGAAGAACCATCCCAATTTTTCTTGGAGACCCCAACAGACTCAGGTCCAGACCCAAATTTTTTTTTTGTGCAAAACTTTTAGAATGGGCTCCAATACCAAAATTATGCCTATAACAGTGGTCAGCCTATCCAGCCATCCTCTTACAATCAGTCGTTATACCCACCTCCTCAACAGACCAATCTAACCGACGATAGATTTAGCCAACTTCAACAAATGATCATGACCCAACAGCAATCCCTCGCTAGGCTAGAAGCACAAATAGATCAATTAACTAAATCTACCATGAGGAGAGAACTAGGTCAATTGCCAAATGAACCTATACCAAATTTTGAAAATGACCCACCCATCCACCAATCACCTGGACCTAGTCATCAGTCCAATGTCCCACCTAAAAATCTCCAATTTGAAAGTGACAATGCAATTTTTGAGCTTAAAAGTGATAGGATTCTTAAGGATCTATATTCAGACTAGGTGAGAGAGGCTAGTACTGATGCTAGTTAAAATAAAAATTTAGAAAAAGAGGTTAGTACTGAGGCTAACCCAATAGAAAAATCTGAGCCCGAAACTGATACTGAGAAGAGAGCGGATGAGCTACCTGAGATATATCCATCAAAAGTTTCATTTTCTTCAGTCCTAGAAGTCGGTTCTTCTTCTTTAGAATCACCATCCCCTTCAGAATTAAAATCATCCTCAGTCACACTTGAGAATACATGTTTAAAATCAAATGGCATCCTTCCAGTATCCATTGCATCGAACTTAACTCCTAAACTAAAAACTCAATTTATGAGCATTATAGAAGAATAAATAGGAGAAATTCTTAACAAACAAGGGTCTTTGAATTGGTTTGTGAATTATCTTACTATAATTAAGAATAGAGATGTAAAATACTTTCTGAAGATTAGCAATAAAATATTAAAATTTATTATAAGCCATCTTCCTAAGATTGGAAATCTAAAACTATTAAAATTTTTCAATCCAATATTTGACATGAGATAGGTAAGAGAATCAGTATAGTCTGGCTGAAGATGGTAAACTTAGCGCTTCCTGGGAGACAACCTAGTTTTTAATTTTTAGTTTTGTGCTTTTTGCTATCTTTTGTATTTTGTTTAGGTTAATCAAGTCTTACTTAATGTCTTTTGTAGAGATCTGAAGATAATCTTGACCAAGTTGGGAGGGAGAATCAATTTTGAAAAAGATTTCTGGATCAGATGACATCTCTCCTTTTCTTTCTCTTTACATGCATCCTTTATTTTTCCTACTCCATTGAGGACAATGTCGATTAAGTTGAGGGGAGAATAAAAAAAAATTTAAATCTTCAAGTAAGTTAGTATTTAGTATTTAAGCATCTAATTATACTTAAGAATCAAGTTAAACCAAGTATTTAAAAAAAAAAATTGATGCACAAACCAGAGAGTTTGTGAGATATTGAAGAATCAAGTATTAAAAAAACTCAATAAAGAGATAAGCTTAGAACTTAAATAATTTTTTTTAAGTATTTCTAAATTTTTCTACTAGCATCAAAAAAGAGTTAACTTTTTATGGGCTTATATAGGGTAACTATATGTTTCTTCATATAAAAATTAAAAAAAAAAAGAAAAAAAATTTTCAAGTACTTCATGCTGAATAACTAGACCTCTTTGCCTAAGCAAGCATTGAGTTTCGCATCAAAAGGTATGAAGGGCAAAAAAATTTTATTGTAAAGCTAATTTTAACCCATAACCTATTTGATTCGAGCAAGTAGATCTGAGACATATTCTATACTTAGTACCCTAAAGCCATCTGATTTGGGAGTCATTGGTTGAAAACTCGCTATATGAGTCAAACAAAAAGCTTAAGGGATTAAGATATTTAATAGCAGTACAATATTTTAAAAAAAAAATAGAGAGAGAAAAAAAATAAGAGATTCAATAAATGAAGGATGAAAGTAACAATATACTTTTTCATATGAAGGTTAATAATTTGGAGATAAAGGTAGAGATAATTTAGAAAAGTTCAGAAAAAGTTTAGTGTTCTTAGTTTAACATTTATATTGATTAGTATTAATACCCCAATGACATACCTTATTCACACTCTACTGAATATCAGTGGTCCTTTTGAAAATTATTTGATAAAATTTAAGATTTTAAGTTAAACGGTACTTAATTCTAAATTCTTTCTTTACTCGAGGATGAGCAAAGTTCAAGTTGGGGAGTGTGATAAGTGACATATTTTTATATTTATTGTAGGTATTTTTGATAATTTATGGTGCTAACATCTTCTTAAAAATCTAATTTTATGAATTTATTAGATTTTTTTGCAAAAATAAATAATTTTTAAAAAAATAAAATTAGAGTATATTTATGAAAAATAGATGTTAATTCAATTAAATAATTTAAGCACCAAAATGCTTAAAAAATTTTGAAAAATTTAATACATATTTTTTTCCTATTTTTCAGACAAAAAATCAAAGTAAAAATCAAGCCAAAATATCTTAAAAAATAAAAAATATTATCTTTGATGCACGGTGGACCAATCGGTCGGTCTACAGAGCCAGGGTGCGGTCCACAGAAAACTTCACGCGATCCACAGGCATGGCTCACAGCGAGAGAAGGATTCTGGATGCGATCCAATGGTTGAAATTCATCCCTACCCAGATCTGACGGTCAGCATCCATTGTCGGTTTATAAGAGGAGTTTTTGCGCAATCCGACAGTCCAGAAGCGATCCATCAAGCGATCGGATGACTGAGGATATTTTCAACTTTGAATAGAAGATCTTTTGCATGATTCGATGATCCAGAATCAATCTGACAAGCTAGGAGTGGCACCCTCCAATGATGGTCCTGCTATATTGTACAACACCGGAGCCATAGCTCATGCCAAGGAACGAAGTCCCATTAGCTTATTAAGCATTTTGCATCGCTACTACCTTATTTGAAAAAAACTGTTGAGGTGACATTGAACTTTAGAAGATCGATGGAAAGAAGAATTTGATCAACTCATTTACTAAAGCCTCGGTATTTAAGAGTTCTGAGATGATAAATCGAAGATGGATATATGATACTATACTGACTGACTTTAGTCCAAGTAAAAGTTGTTAGAAAATATATCCTAAAGCCAATCATTTGACAATTGTGCTAATTATAAATAAATATGAATTGATAAATAATAAAAGTTATTTGAATTTTTTCATCACAAGGTGATATCTCCTGACGAACTTCTATGTTGTGATCAAATCCTTAAGATTATTTTGATCGATAAAGGAGCATTTATCGTGGTCCTTAAACTAGCTCGCAACTAAATGAAATGCTATTATTAGAATGATAACGATATCAAGTGTAGATCATTATGTACCATATGCGTTGGTTGTCCTCATGACCAAATAGTGTGGAGATACTGATATAGTATGCAGATGAGATATAGAAGTACATCATCATAGAATGTGATCAATTGCAGAGCATTCTGCTATCAAGAGTAGCTCACAAAGGGTATGGGTATAAAGTGTCCCTCCGACTTGAGATCACCACGATGATTTGCAAGTAACTTACTATATTTTGATGCCAGATTAACTGAGTTTTAAATTTAGTGACGGAAGGTTTCTAGGTATAGTTAAGTACTTGTTGAATCAGTGCGTGAGTCAAGATGGGATTGATCCCTCTGAATTAGTAGGAGTTAATATATCAATATATTTTAATTTAGCAAAATCTGGATCCGGATAATCCATATAATAAATTTGAAAGATTGAAATACAATGTGGATAATTTATCTAAGATTGATAGTTAAATCCTAAGTCTCTTTGAGCATTAGGGTCAAAGGGATGAATTATACGATAACCATACGTCAATAGGTTCTTGAATGTTGCTTCACCTTCATTCGACCTATCCGGATGTCGGATCACCATTGCTAGATGGTTACATCGATTGATTCAAAAATTTATTTTTATACTACCGACTTAAGTTTGAACCTATGGAGTCATATTAAAAAGAAATTTCTAACTGATCATGTGGCTGATCCATGATTGAGAATCATTCAAGGGCTTAATCATCAATTCGATTGATGATTAATCTTATGTAAAAATTGTAATAAATTTATTCACCAAGTGTTAGTAAATTTATAAAAAATTAATTAGTAATTAGATTACTGATTATCTCAATTTGATTGAGTAAAGAGGATTAAATAAAATCTAATTGAATTAGATTCAATTAGGTTTGATCCGATTAGGTTATGAGATGACCTAATTGCTAATGGAGAACTGTCTCTGATTTGATCAGAACTTTGGTTCAACCAATTTTTAATTTGATTGAGATTTGATTAAAAATTTATGAACCTAATTAGATTGAGTTTTATCTATATTATTTGGGCTAAACTAGATGTGATTTGGTTTGGATTCAAATAAAGAAACCCAGAGTCCATATAGGATTGGACTCTCCTTCTCCCATGCACCACATTTTGTATGCCATGTTTCCTCATGCACAAATATCTTTTGCATGAGATTTTTTCATGCCAAAGAGTCCTTTCTCTTCTCTATCTCACATCCAAATTTGGATAGGATCTGATTTTATTTGTTATATTCAAATTAGATTTGAAATAGGATACCATATGGATAATGTTTGACATTATCTCTTAGACTTTGCTGCCACTTCCCTTTTATTTCCTTCTTTTGTGCGACAAAATAAGGATTCTTCACTGTGGAAAATCAGATCACATCTGATTTTTCCATGAACAATAAGTGGTTGGGCGTCTTATATTTTTTTTGGATGTGTTTTGGCATGAATAAAATAGAGGAGGCGATATTTTGTAAGAGTCCATGATCTTTAGGACTCTTCACCCTTATTCCTTACATGCCAATAAAAAAAGATTTTTATTTTTATTTTAAGAGTGTAAGAAAGTAGAGAGAGTACTCTACACGTTGAGGGTCTTGGGACATGAGTTCTTGGTGTGAAATAATAGAGGAGGGTCCTCTTCTCTTTGGGTGTGTGCAAAACCTAGGTTTCTAGGATTTTATTCCTTAGGATTTGGGAAGAGAGAAAAAATAAGAAAAAAATTATTTTTTTCTCCATCTTTCTTTCATCTCTTCATCTCCTCCAGAAGTCCATCTTCAACTTTTGAAAAGATTCCAGAGATTTGAAGAAAAGATTTAGTTCAGTCAAGAAGAAGGTCTTCGCACAAGCTAGTACTCTCGAGAAGACCGATCAGATCGGGGCTTAGAGTGGATTTTCGTAAAGGTCGGACGCATGTGCGGCTGAAAGCAATTAGAAAAGATCATCTTTACTATATCTCTCAACAGCGATGATCGTCGACCCGTGCTCAGGTATCGAATTCTAAACTTAGATAGATGTAGATTTGATCTACTGCTTACATCCATGCATGCAGATTTTATCATGTGATTATTTCAGATTTTATATGCAGCACATCATATCATAGATCCTAGAGTAGATTGATTTAATGACTAGATCATATATATATTAGATTAATATGTTTAATTTAGTTGTCTTCCACTATAATTTATTCAAAAAAGTTTTGAAATACATGCATGAAATCGCCTACATTTTTCAATAGCTTGACCATATTGGAGAGGACATGATAAACAGACTAAACAGGGAAGAAATCTTTGACTTGGTTAAATCTGAGTCAATTCGGCCTATGAATCATGCCTTCGAGGAAAAGTGACTAGGTTACCCTTTGTAGGATAGGAAAAAAAGATCATTGAGTTACTAGTCCTGGTACACACCGATGTGTGTGGCCCATTTGATATGCATGTCAAGGAAAGTTATAGCTATTTTATTATCTTTACTAATGATCTGTCATGGTATGGTTATGTATTTCTCATGAAACACAAGTTTGAAGTCTTTGAAAAGTTTAGAGAATTCAGACATGAGGTAGAAAAGCAAATAGATAAATCCATCAAAGTCCTACAATCTGATTGAGGAGGGGAATACCTAAGTACTAAATTTTTGAGATATCTTAAGGAGAATGGTATAGTCTCTCAATGGACTCCTCCCGGCACGTCTCAACTCAATGGGGTATCCAAAAGGAGAAATAGAACCCTATTAGATATAATCCAATCTATGACGAGCTTCTCTGATTTACTCTTATTTTTTTGGAGGCATGCCTTACTGCGTTGCATATTCTAAATAGAATTTCTTCTAAATCTGTTCCTACCACACCATATGAGATATGACACGGTAAGAAGCTAATTCTAAATTACCTAAAGACTTGGGGATGTCTAGCTTATGTCAAGAGGTAGAAAGCTGATAAGTTAGAGGATAGATCTGTTGTAGCTAGGTTTATAGGATATCCCAAAAAATCTATAGGGTATTACTTTTATTTTTGACATGACCATAATATAATTGTAAGTTATAATACCATATTTTTAGAAAAATAATTTATCCAGGATGGTGGTAATAGAAAGTTAATTGAGCTCAACGAGAATGTCTCTAAAGAGTAACAAACTATAGATCCTCAGGAATCCATCCATGATAAGCCAGTAGTTAATGTTCCACCTCCACCTTGTAGATCAGGTAGAATCTCCCATCCTCCTAAAAGATAAATGGGTATGCTAAAAGAGGATGTAGAGGAATCATTCCTTGTAGGAGATGAGAGTCATAGTGATGATCCTAATATTTTTGACGAGACGATGTCTAACATCGATTTTAAAAAATGATTAGATACAATGAAGTCAGAAATTGACTCAATGCACTTGAATCAGATATGGATCTTAGTGAATCCATCTGAGAAAATTATTTTCATTGGATATAAATAGATCTATAAAAAAAAAAAGATACCGATGGTAAGATAGATATCTATAAGGCAAGACTGGTGGTAAAAGATTATAGTCAGTGCGAAAGTATTGACTATCATGATACTTTTTAACTTGTAACTATGCTGAAATCTATCCACACATTGCTTGCTGTTACAACTTATCATGATTATAAAATTGGATAGATGGATGTGAAAACTGCTTACCTGAATGGATATCTTGAGAAAGATATTTATATAGAGCAGTCTCTGAATTTTATGTCTGGTGATTGCAATCACTAAATCTGTAAGTTGTAAAGGTCCATCTATGGACTAAAGTAGGCTTCTCAGAGTTGAAATCTTTATTTGATGATGCAAGCAAATTATTTGGTTTCATAAAAAATAAAAAAAATCTTGTCTTTATAAAAAGATCAGTAGGAGCATGCTTGTCTTCCTCATATCGTATGTGGATGATATCTTCCTTATTGAGAATAATATTTTCATGCTGATCTCGATCAAAACTTGATTGTCCTTCATGAAAGATCTAGGAGAAGTATTTTATATCCTTGGGATAAAGGTCTATAGAGATAGATCTAGAAAAATACTTGGTCTGTCACAAAAACTATACATAAAGAAAGTGTTGAAGCGGTTTAGCATCAAATACTTCAAAAGAGGTTTGCTACCCTTTAGATATGGTATTTGAATCTCCAAGATGATGTGTCCTACCATTTCTGAGAAGATCGAGTGCATGAGTAGGATCCCTTATACTTCAACGATAGGGAGCCTTATATATGTCATATTATGTACTCAACCTGATATTGCCCTTATTGTGAGTATCGTAAGTAAGTTTCAGTCGAATCCAAACGAGGAGCACTAGATAGCTATGAAAAATATCCTTAACTACTTATGAAGGACTAAAAATTTATTCTTGATCTTTGGAGGAGCACCTGAATTGTGTATTGAGGGTTATACAGATTTGGAATTTATGTCGAATCCTGATGATAGAAAGTCTATATCAGGATATGTATTCGTTTGCAATGGTGGTGCAGTCAGCTAGAAGTATTCCAAGTAGAGCATCATTGTAGATTCGACCACAGAGGCTGAGTATGTTGTCACTTCAGATGTTGTAAAAGAAGATTTCTGGTTCAAAAAATTTATCATGGAACTTGATATAATGACATCGGATGCCATACCACTATACTGTGATAACAATGGAGCCATAGCACTTGCTAAAGAGCTCCGATCTCATTAAAAATCTAAGCACATTGAGCGATGATTTCACATTATACGCGACTATCTCAAGAAATAATATATCAAAGTGCGAAGAGTAGACTCTACGGATAATGTGGCAGACCCACTAACAAAGTAGTTGAGCCAGCCCAAAATAGAAGCTCACCTTGAGAAGATAGGCCTTAGATTAATGGCCAATTGACTTTAGTCCCAGTGAAAGATTATTAGATATATGTCCTAAAAGCTAATTATTAGCTGATATATTTTTTATTTTATGACACAAATTTATACTTAAACTATTGATTTTCATAATAAAGGGTAATTTTTTTTCCATTCAAGTGTTATGTGTCCTTGAATCATTCTTCAAATTGATGTTACAATATATATTCTCAATTGTTGAGAATTAGAGATATGTATGATCGATTTCTAAATTACTTTCGATCATAGGATAATTATGGGGATGATGATTGATCCAGATAGATCGATGCATGATTCCCTTCCTTTAGAATAGATGAGTATCTAATCTACATGTAGAAACACGGAGTAGCAAGTGCAGATAGTTGTTAGAGAATAACTAGCACTGAACGTGATTATACGAGAGATCACATAGATTTCTATTCAATCATTAGTGATCATCTTGATGCTGTAGTTGTGTGACTGATCCTTTGACCTGTGGTATCACAATTGCTTGCAGTAAGGCTACTGTAGTTTGACTACACATAAGCATTGATTCGATTATGAGTCTATACAGTGGATGTTGGCTGCAGTTAGTTGAGCTATGGAAGCAAGGTTTACATCTAGAAGAGATCTATCAATCTTGATAGAGAAGAGCAGTCCTATGAGATTTAAGAAGCTGAGTCTAGAAGTCTATTATTGGAATTCGGAGTTTGGTACATGCATGTATGTTTCAAAAATTTTATTTTCTAAACACTATAGTGCAGAATAAGATTAAAATACTTTTAATCTGAATTATGCTGCATGAAAATATAAAATCACAAGGATCTATCTTATATGCTAAAATTGATATATACTGAATTCAGATTGTGATCAAATCACATACCTGTTTCATAATCCTTTTCTTCGAATCTGGATCTGGAAGAGAAGAGATTCTCTCTTAGCTGCATAAGCATCCAGTCTCTATGAGTATCTACTCAAGATCAGCCTAGAACAGCCCTCCATAATCTGAATTTTGGTTCTCTCAAAATTCAGCCTGCGGAATCTAAATGAAGTCTGGATCGCGATCAACACTTGATCTTTCTCTTGGATCTTCTTCTTCTCTTCTTCTTTAGAGTTTCTCCTTGCTTTGTGTTACAACAAAACACCAGCAACCAGCAAATTATGGGATGCCCAACACCTTGGAACTCACGTCCTCAGGGATGGGCGTGTAGAACACCCAAGAGAAGAGAAAGGGAGAGGAAGAGAGGGCATGAGGAGAGCCCTTGGGCACGAGGGGCTACTAGTTTGGATGCTCTAGGGATCTTAGGAGAGGTCCCTTTAAATAGGTATAAGGATTAAATCCTATTCAATTTCATAATACAAGTCTTACTTGTATTAGGATTCCTATTAACTTAAGTTATCCAACTTACATTAGGAAGCTCATTAGGCACCAGTAATTGGAGCCCTTACACCCATAATTAGATATCCCAAAACATACCCAAGAGACACCCCATAAGAGAACTAAAAGCCCTCTAATCAATGGACACACCCAACTTGATCAAATCAAGATGGCATCCAAAAATAACTATCAAAAAAATTAATTAGGGACTTGCACCCTTAATTAATATGATTCATAACCTTAGACACCCAACAATTGAAGTCTCATGAATCTAATTCATGTAGATTATTAGCAGGTAATTAAGTTAGAATTATCTTATCAAATAAGTAATCCCAATGAAAAAAAAAATAGATCCAACTATGTGCTAGCAAGATTTTAATGAACCCAATGAGTTTCTCTAAATCCAATTGACATTTCATAAGCTCAATTACTTATTTCAAGTCTAATCTCTTTGTTGTGTGACCCCATAAGTCAAATCTATCTGATAGAGAGATATACAATGATCTCTATCATTGTATCATTGAAAATCTTTTCAATGGGTAGAAACAATTTCACTCTAACTCAGCAAGGATTGTCAATTTAGAACAATCCTAGTGAGCTCTTACAATCCACCAATGATACCTAGCAGTATGTAGTGGCAATCCAGTAGAACTGAAAAGAATCTCTACGTGTAGTTAATGTATGATTCAGTCCCTCTATCGTGAGTTCCGACTAGATGATAGATCATTGATAAATCGTCAAATCTCAACATTAGTCATATGATAGATTCGATTAGCTCAAGTCCAGTTATGACTTCTATAAAAACTCTTTTCTATCAATCACACTACTATAGCCATAGATTCTTGGACTTAGCCTTTCGAATCTCATAGGACTACTCTCTATCAAGGTTGATAGATCCTATCTTGATGCGCACCTCACTCCTACAGTGGACCAACTGTCATCAATATCCACTACAAAGACTTATTGAGACTCATATTTATGTGTCAGTTAAACTTCAGCAGTCTCACTGCGAGCAGTAGTACCATCTCAAGTCAAAGGACCAGTCACACAACTACAGTATCGAGACAATCACTGATGATTGAATAGAAATTCAAGTGATCTCTCATATGGTCATGCTCCGTACTAGTTATTCTCTAACAACCACCCGCACTTGTTGTCTTGTGTCTCTACACAGTAGACTAGAGACTCATCTATCCTGAAAGAAGCAATTTGTGCGCCAATCTATTTGGATCTATCACCATTCTCATGATGATCCTATGATCGAGAGTATTTGAGAATTAAATACATATCTCTAATTCTCAATACTTTGAGAATATGTATCAAAATTAATTTCATAGATGATTTAAGGACACATCACACTTAAATGAAAAAAAATTGCCCTTTTATTGATCATATCAATATATTAAGTACAAAATTATACCCTAAATTTATTATAATGGGTCATCCATATTGGCTTTTAGGACATACATCCAACAATCTCTCATTTGGACTAAAGCTAATTGACCACAAATCTAAGTTCCATCTTCTCAAAGTAGACTTCTATTTTTGGTTGGCTCAACTGCTTAGATAGCAAATTTGCCACGTTGTCCGTGGAGTTTACTCTTTACACCTCAACATATTTCTTTTCGAGATTGTCGTGTATGATATGAAAATACTGCTCGATATGCTTAGATTTTTTATGAGACCTCAACTCTTTAGCAAGTGTTATGGCTTCATTATTGTCACAGTACAACGGCATGGCATCCGATGTCATAACCTCAAGTTTCACAATGAACTTTTTGAACCAGAAGCTTTCCTTTGCAGCATTCGAAGCAGTAACATACTCAGCCTCCGTGGTCGAAGCTGCTATGATGGGTTGCTTGAAACTCTTCTAGCTAACTACACCATCATTGTAAACGAACACATACCTTGACAAAAACTTTCTATCATTAAGATCAGACATGAAGTCTGAGTCAGTATAGCCCTCGGCTCGCAACTCTGACTTTACCTTTATAGATCAAGAACAGATTCTTAGTCCTTCTTAAGTACTTAAGGATGTTCTTCATAGCTATCTAGTGCTCCTCGCTTGGATTCGATTGATACCTGCTTGTGACACTCACGGTAAGGACAATATCAGGTCGAGTATATAGCATGGCGTACATAAAGCTTCCTATCATCGAAGCATAAGGAATCTTACTCATGTGCTACACCTCCTCAGATATGGTCAAACACATCATCTTGGAGAGACTAATACCATGTCTAAGAGATAAGAGACTTCTCTTAGAGTTTTTCATGCTGAACCTATTCAGCACCTTCTTTATGTACAGCTTTTGTGACAGGCCAAGCATCCGTTTAGGTCAACCCCATAAACTTTTATTCCAAAAATATAGGATGCTTCTCCTAGATCTTTCATGGAGAATTTTTTGGACAACCATCTCTTGACCATGGTCAGCATGAAAATGTCATTCCCAATAAAGAGAATATCATTCACGTACAATACGAGGAAGGTGATCGCACTCCCACTGACCCTCTTGTATACACAAGGTTCCTTTTTATTTTTGATGAAATCAAAAGATTTGATTGCCTCATTAAAATGATGGTTCTAACTCTGAGAAGCCTACTTTAATCCATATATGAACCTTTGCAACTTACAAACTCTGTGAGTCATTCCCAATAAAGAGAATATCATCCACGTACAATACGAAGAAGGTGATTGCACTCCCATTGATCCTCTTGTATACACAAGGTTCCTTTTTATTTTTGATGAAATCAAAAGATTTGATTGCCTCATCAAAATGATGGTTCCAACTTCGAAAAGCCTGCTTTAATCCGTATACGAACCTTTGCAGCTTGCAGACTCTGTGATCACTATCATCGGATGTGAAACCCATAGACTGCTCCATATAGATATCTTTATCAAGGTATCCATTCAAGAAAGTAGTTTTTACATCCATCTGTCAGATTTCATAATCATAGTAAGCCACAACAATAAGCAAAGTATGGATAGATTTCAGTATGGCTACGGACGAGAAAATTTTCTGATAGTCAATGCCCTTGCACTGACTATAACCTTTTGCCACAAGCCTAGCTTTATAGGTCTCTACCTTACCATCGGCACCTATCTTTCTTTTGTAGATCCATTTACACGCAATGGGTACGATACTCTCAGGTGGTCCACTAAAGTCCAGACTTGATTCAAGTGCATCGAGTCAATTTTTGACTTCATAGCATCTAACCATTTTTTGAAATTGATGTCAGACATCGTCTCGTCAAAGGTATTAGGATCATCACTATGACCCCTATCTCCTATAAGAAATATTTTCTTTATTTCTTCCGTAAGCATACCCATGTACCTTTTAGGAGGTCAGAAGACTCTACTAGGTCTACGAGGTGGTAGAGGAACATCAACTACTAGCTTATGGACTACAAGTTTCTGAGGATCTATAGCTTTGGGCTCTTCAGAGACTTTCTTTTTGAGCTCCACTAACCTCTCACTGCCATCATTTTGGATAAATTATTTTTTTAAGAGTGTGGTGTTTCGACTCACAATCACCTTATGATCTTGTGAAAAGTAGAAGTAGTATCCCATGGATTCTTTTGGATACTCTATAAAGCAAGCTATAATAGATCTATTCTCTAACTTATCCGCCATCTATCTCTTGACATAGGCCGAACATCCTCAAGTCTTGAAATAACCTAGACTCGGCTTCTTATCGAACCATATCTCATACGGTGTGATGGGAACAGACTTTGATGGAACCCTATTCAATAAGTGAATGACAATTAACAAGACATGTCTGCAAAGAAATAAGGGTAGATCAGTGAAGCTCATCATAGATCGAACCATATCCAATAGGATCCTGCTTCTCCTTTCTGATATCCCATTAAGCTGAGGCATTTTAGGAGGGGTCCACTGAGAGACTATGCTGTTGTCCTTATGATATCTCAAAAATTTCTGACAAAAGTATTCACCTCCTCGATCAGATCGAAGAACTTTAATGGGTTTGCCTGTTTGCTTTTCTACTTCACGCTTGAATTCTTTTAAACTTTTTAAAGGCTTCAAACTTGTGTTTTATGAGATACACATACCCGTATCTAGATAGGTCATCGATAAAGGTAATGAAGTAGGTATAACCACCTTTGGCTTGCACATCAAATGGCCCACACATGTCGGTGTGTTCCAGGGCAAGTAGCTCTGTGATCTTTTCTCCATGTCCTACAAAGAGCAACTTGGTCATCTTTCCTCGAAGACAGGATTTGCAAGCTGGATACAACTCTAGATTAAGAGAGCCAAGGATCCCATCCTTCTCCAGTCTATTTATCCTATCCTCTCCAATATGGCTTAGTCTATGGTGCCACAAGTACTTCTGATTTATTCCATCTCTAGATCTTTTTTAGCCTACGACACTCACTATTTGCTCGTTTAGGTTCACATTCACAGTGATAAAAATTGTCAATTAAAAGACCTCGTGCAATCAATTTATTTCATAAATAAATGAAATAAAAATTTTTATTAAAATAAATTTCAAAACCTTCCTGTGCTAGCATAAACACAAAAATTAAATTTTGACTAGCTATAGAAATATAATAACAATCTTTTAAATCTAATCTAACACCAGATGGTAATCGAAGAGGATAAGTACCAACGACCTCTGAAGTAACTTTTGCTCCATTGTCGATCCGAAGGATCATGTCACCTTCCCTCAACCTCCTACTTTCTATCAGACCCTGCATTGAGGTACAAATATGAGCACTCGAGTCCAAGTCCAATACCCAACTAGAAATAGAAGAAATTGTAAGGTTAGATTCAATTGCAAGCATACCTTCAGAAGGCTTGTCACCTTTTTTGGTCTTTAATCTCTCCAGATATTTAGGATAGTTCCTCTTCCAATGGCCTTCAGCATGATAGTGGAAACACTTTTCCTTTGCCTCAGCCACCTTTGGACGATCCTTCCTTGGCTTGCTCTCTTTCTTTTGCTTGTTTACAAATTTAACCTTCTTCCTTTCAGTAGACTTTCTCTTGGAGGAAGAGGTCTGCTCCACAGCGAGAACAGTGCCCCTTGAACTCTTCAAGGTATCCTGCATAGTGACCAACATGTTGACGAGTTCGAGAATAGTGCAGTCAAATTTGTTCATATGAAAATTCATAATGAATTGACTATATGAACTGGTAAGGGATTGAAGGATCATATCCATTTGTATTTTTTTTGTATTTTTAGCCCGAGCTTCCCAAGCTCCTCAATGTCCTTAATCACTGTCATACAGTGCTTATGGACAGACTACCCTTCGTGCATCTTCAGATTGAAGAGTCTTTTGGATACTTCAAAGTGCGCAGTATGGCTCTGCTTACCATACAACTCTTGTAGGTGAGTGATCATGACCCGGACAGTGGACATATGCTCATGCTAGCTTTGCAACTCGTTTGACATAGACGCCAGCACATAACATTTGACTCGACTGTCTTCATCCGTCCACTTCTCAAAAGCAACTCTTTGCTCAGTAGTATGATGGTTTGGTAGCACTATAGGATCCTGATCGAGAATATGGCTTAACTTTTTTGAGATCAGGATAATCTTGAGATTTCTGAGCCAGTCTTTGTAATTGGTACCGGTCAAATAATTGGTTTCAAGGATGCAGGCTAGAGAGTTTGAGGCTGACATATAGTTAAACTGTGAGAGTAGGATTCAAGTTAGACTTTTGTACTTCATGTCTATATTTACTTCTAAAAATTTTAAGATGCAAACAATGACTCTCACTAATTTATCGGATCCCTCCACTCCCCGAGAAGTAAACGAAAATCCTAACACGACAAAGGATTCCTAGTGGGTACTGCGATCCCACTGATGACATGCACCTCACCTAATAGTTATTGGTAATATACACACCGATGCGTAGGTAACTCTTTGCCCAGATGCTTTACTAAGTATGTTACAGTGACTTGGTCTCTAAGTCATGTAGGCTCACCTAACAGTTATTGTCCACACTTCTTAGTTAAGCCTGACCCACCATGCATAAGCAAATAAAAGACCGTCATTGGGTCCCTCACCTAACAGTTATTGGGTCCAACCCCATCCTTACCTTGGAGCAACTCTTTGCTAATAGAGTGGTTGCATGTTCTCGATGTAATTGAACCACTGTAACCAGCCGACAACAATCAACATCGATAGCACGTCCGTATATCTACAATGGTGGAAGACCTATGAATTTAATATTTGTGAAGAGATTTATGTTTAGATCTCATTTAATCAGTCATCATATAATCAATCTAATTGGCATGGGCTAAACTAGACCGCTAAGCAACCTAATTCAAGATCCAATCTTTCAAATTATCCAGATAAGTGGAGATCGATGGGGGTCCCCCCGTTGCCTTCCTAAGACATCAATAAATTGATCAGATCGGCTAATGGAATCAATTAAATAATCACCTCTCATTAACTTACCTTAGACACCAATAGGTCGATTGATCAGAATTGGTTAGCACTAGCAAATCAGGCTCAAACCAGCGAGCCAAATTAGGTCCTTAGGTTAATCGATTTTACATATGGGATTCAAACGATTTGATCAATAATAATTGTATGATCATTAACTTAATTGATCTAATCCTTATCAATACTTGACTTAGTTTGATCAATTACTTAATCGAGTTAGAACCATATAACTCAAATCAAAAATCTTAAATGCAATCCTATTACATGACCTAATTTATGATTTTTCCATGACCAAAACCTTCATACACAAACATGAATTTTAGATTCTAAAATTATATTTCAGATCTAAATTTATTGCATGAAAGTAAATTTTAAAATATAAAAATAATTTTTAAATTTTAGCATACAAACATATATCAAATATATGCATGTAAAATCAGATCTAAACAAAATTTCAGATCTTAGCATGATATCATATATCTCATATACTAATCATGGATCAGATTAAAGTTGAATTTATAATCTAAATATACAATCATATATCATATATATGAATCAAAATTCAGATCATATAAAAATTTTAAATTTTATACATGTATCTATGTATCACGTAAACATGAACTAGAACTCTTTCTAGATCAAAATTTAGATCTATACATAGAATTACATATCATCTATATGTTCTAAAATTAAATTTAAAATTAAATTTTAGATTAGAAGATTCATCTATATATCTCATGTATCAATAAAAAATCTAATTTTGAAATTTTTTCAAAATATGTATATCAAAAGATAGCATATGAAAATCCATGGTTCTGATACCACTATTAGAATTCGAGGTTTGGTGCATGTATATATATTTCAAAAATTTTATTTTTTAAATATCACAGTAGAGAATAAGATTAAAATATTTTTAATCTGAATTATACATGCATAAAAATATAAAACCACATGGATCTATTTCATATGCTGGAATTAATATATGATGAATTCAGATTGTGATCAAATCACATACCTGTTTCGTAATCCTTTTCTTCAAATCTAGATTTGGAAGAGAAGAGGTTCTCTCTTAGCCATATAAGTATTTGATCTCTATAAGTATCCACTCAGAATTAGCTTGGAACAGCCCTCTATAATCTGAATTTTGGTTCTTCCAAAATTCAACCTACTGAATATGAATGAAGCTTGGATTGCGACCAATGCTTGATCTTTCTCCTTGATCTTCTTCTTCTCCTCTTCTCTAGAATTTCTCCTTGCTTTGTGCTGCTACAAAATATCAACAACCAACAAATTATGGGATACCCAACACCTTGGGCATGGAACTCTTTGGGACTCGCATCCCAAGGGATGGGGTGTAGAACACCCAAGAGACGAGAAAGGGAGAGGAAGAGAGGGCATGGGGAGAGCCTTTGGGAGTGAGGGACTACTGGTTTGGATGCTCTAGGGATCTTAGGAGAGGTCTCTTTAAATAGACATGAGGATTGAATTCTATTCAATCTCATAATACAAGTTTTACTTGCATTAGGATTTCTATTAACTTAAGTTATCCAACTTACATTAGGAAGCCCATTAGGCGCCAGCAATTGGAGCCCTTGCACCCATAATTAGACATCCCAAAATACACCCAAGAGATACCCCATAAGAAAACTAAGAGCTCTCTAATCAATGGATACACCCAACTTGATCAAATCAAGGTAGCGCCCAAAAATAACTATTAAAAAAATTAATTAGGGACTTGCATCCTTAATTAATATGATCCATAACCTTAGACACCAAACAATTGGAGTCTCATAAATCTAATTCATGTAGGTTATTAGCAGATAATTAAGTTAGAATTATCTTATCAAATAAGTAATCCCAACGGAAAGAGAAATTGGATCCAACCATTAACAAGGTTATCATGAACCCAATGCATTTCTCTAAGCCCAATTGATACTTCATAATCTCAATTACTTATTCCAAGCCTAATCTCTTTATTGTATGACCCCATTGGTTTAATTCTATCTGGTAGTAAAATATACAATGATCTCTATCATTGTATCATTGAAACTCTTTTCAATGGGTCAGAATAATTTTACTCTAACTCAGCAAAGATTGTTGATCTAAAATGATCTTAGTGAGCACTCACAATCCACCAGTAACATCTAACAGCATGTAGTGGTAACCTAGAAGAACTGAAAAGAATCTCTAGGTGTAGTTAATGTGTGATTCAGTTCTTCTATCGTGAGTCTCAACTAGATGGCAGGTCATGGATAAATCGTCAAACCTCAACATCAGTCATATGATAGATTCGATTAGCTTAAATCTAGTTGTGACTTCTATGAAAACTTTTTTTCATCAATCACACTACTATGACCATAGATTTTTGGACTTAGCCTTTTGAATCTCATAGGACTACTCTCTATCAAGGTCGCTAGATTCTATTTTGATGCGCACCCCACTCCTACATAGACCAACTGTCGTCAATATCCACTATAAGGGCTCATTGAGATCCATATTTATGTGTCAGTCAAATTTCAGCAGTTTTACTATGAGCAGCAGTACCATCTCAAGTCAAAAGATCAGTCACACAATTACAGCATTGAGATAATCACTGACGATTGAATAGAAATTCAAGTGATCTCTCATATGGTCATGCTCAGTACTAGTTATTCTCTAACAACCACCCACACTCGTCACTCTGTGTCTCTACACAGTAGATCAGAGACTCATCTATTCTGAAGGAAGCGATTTGTGTACCAGTCTATCTAGATCTATCACCATCCTCATGATGATTTTATGACTGAGAGCATTTAGGAATTAAATATATGTCTCTAATTTTCAACACTTTGAGAATATGTATCAAAACTAATTGTATGAACGGTTCAAAGATACATCACACTTGAATGAAAAGAAATTATCCTTTTATTGATCATATCAATATATTAAGTACAAAATTATCCTAAATTTATGACAATGTGTTAGCCATATTGGCTTCTAGGACATACATCTAACATCTATGGCCATAAAGTGTGATTGATAGAAAAAAGTTTTTATTTGGAATCACTATTAGACTTGAGCTGATCGAATCTATCATATGACTGATGATGAGGATTGATAATTTATCCATAACCTACCATTTAATCGAGACTCACGATAGAGAGACTGTATCACATATTAACTATACCTAGAGATTTTTTTTTGGTTCTGCTAGATTGCTACTACATATTGCTAGATATCACTGATAGATTGTGAGAGCTCAATAGGATCGTTTTGGATTAATGATCCTTATCGAGCTAGAGTGAAACTGTTTCGATCCATCGAAAGAGATTTCAGTGATACTTATAATAGAGATCATGGTATATCTCACTATCAGTTAGAATTGAATCTATAAGATCACACATCAAAAGAAGATCTAGATTAGTTAAAATTAGACTTATGAAGCATCAATTTGTATGGATTTAGAGAAATCCTATTAGATTTATGTTAACCTTGCGAGCACCTGGGTGAACCCAATTTTTCTTGTGGTTAGTTTGCTTATATGATAAGTATTAGCCAATTCCTACACTTGATTTGAACCTAATTAAATTTGATTCAATGGGCTTTAATGATTGAATGCTCAATTTATGGCTTGAATTAAATCAACAAAGAATTTTTTTGATTTTTTTTTATTGAAAATTCATCTTGATTTGATCAATAACCCTTGAATTGAATTTATAGAACCATGTGGGTGGATTAGAGCATATTTAATTGGATCCCATATGATGGGATGCCCAAGCCCAATGTGGGCATGGGTCTAGGCTAGGTGGCATCCTTTTTGGTCTAAGAGGCTTTAGGTTTAGATTTCTAATATGATTAGAAGAAAGGATCCTAATTTGATTAGAACTCCCTTATATTGTCTATTTAAAGGACCATAGCCCTATCTCTCAAATCAATCTCATAATTTTCTTCCTTACCGCCACCCTCACTGTGCCTAACGCCTCTCCTCCTCTCTCTCTCTAGCCCATGCCCTCTCCCTCTAGGCATCTTTTTTCTTGGATCTTGGAGAGAGATGGGCGGCAACATCTCATTGGTGTCAAGGGTTGGCGCCACAAAGTTGTTAGAGTTCTTCATCTTCCTCTCAAGTTTATTAGGAGGTTATTACAACTACTTCTTGATTAGTTCTTGGTTAGTTAAGGGATCAAGAAAGGTTCTTGATTTCTTTAAAAATCAAGAAAGAAAGATCAAATAAAGATTGGTTCATTCAAGAATTAAGAAAAAAGGATCAAGGGTTGATCCCTATCCAGGCTTAGTTCAAGCCTATTCAGACTTTAAGTTCAAGTGAGTTGTTTCAAGAGGAGCCAATCTAGATCGGTCCTATGAATACCCGTAGAGGTAGGATATTTATACTGCTGATTCAGAACCTACTCAATCTCAAATTCAGGGATTGAATTAGATTCAACCCCAGTTACAGGTTTAAGGTAAAAGAAAAGTGATTCAAGTATACAACTTGATCACAGACTTTTATTTCTTTCTACTAAAATTAATTTATATTAATTTTAGCATATGACTAGATCCATAGATATTTTTATATGATGAATGCATGCTTAGATTAAAATTATTTTAATCTGATTTTTCACTACGTTTTGGATTTAAAAAATTTTTAAAATTCACATGCATTAGCACCTATAAGAACCCAACAATTATACCTAATAATTGATTGATAAATTTGGTTATTCTGATTTTTCTTCTATTTCTACTCCTTTTGATCCTTCTATCCAACTCTTTAAAAACTCTATAAACCTATAAATTAAGAAAGATACGCTCAAATCATTGGATCCTCATATATCTCTCCAATTATTCTAAACCTAATATTGCTCATGCTATTTCAAGACTTAGTCGATATACCAGTAGTCCTAGTAGGATTCATTAAATTACTCTTGCATAAATTTTTAAGTATCTTAAAGATACTATTTCATATTGTATTGGATTTATTGGATATTCAATTGTATTGGAGGGATATAGTGATGCTAATGAGATATCTAACTCATCTAATGTTAAATCCACCTCTGACTATGTATTCTCATTTGGTCATAGTGTTGTTTCTTAAAAATCTACTAAGTAAATCATTTTAGCCAAAAGTACAATGGAATTTGAACTCATAGCTCTTGATTTGATCTACTCTGAAGCCGAATGGCTTAAAGATCTTTTATCTAAAATTTTTTTGATTTCATCTCTTATTTCTCCTATTTCAATCCATTATGATTCTAGAGCTGCAATAGATTTCTATAAAAGAAAACTAATAAATTCTAAGGTAAATAGATATATAAAAGTAAGAGAAAAGTGTTCGAAAATATATCCTAAAGTCAATTGTCTATCTGTAGATGATTGTGTTCTTTGTAATATATATATATGAATTATTAATAAATAAAAGTTATTTCTGACAAGTTCATCATAAAAGTACATCTTTCTTTGAACTCTTGTATTATGATGAAGTCTTTAGAACTATAATATAATCCATAAAGAAGGATTTATCGAATAGTTGTTAAACTTGTTCGCGATCAAATGATACGTTATTAACTAAGATAATAATGTTTGTTGAGTATAGATCATTGTGTGCCATATGGATTGGTTGTCCTCTTAACTAAAGAGTGTGGAGATACTGGTATGGCATATAGATAAGATGCAGGAGTACATCGTCACTGAATAGTGACTCACCTATAGAGCACTCTATTGTTAAGGATGGCTCGCATAGGATATGGGCATAAGTATCCCTCCGACCTGAGATCACAATGGTGACATGCAAGTAACTCACTGTGCTTTAGTGCCAGACTACTTGTATTTCTAATACAGTGACGAAAGGCTATTGGGTATAGTCAAGTACCTATGAAATCAGTGTGTGAGTCAAGATGGGATTGACCCTTTCAGTTTACAGAAGTTAATACATCATTGTATCTCAATTTAGTAAAATCTTGACCAGGATAATCCTCATGACATGTCACGAGATTTGAAAAGATTAAAATATAATATGAATGACTCATCCAGGATTGATAGTTTAACCCTTGGTCACCTTGAGCATTGGGATAAAAGGGATGAATTATGTAGTAACCATATGCTGAGGTTCTTGAATATTGTTTTATAAATATTCGACCTTATCAGATGTTGGGTATCATTGTTAGATGCTCACTTTGATTAGTATAAAAAATGATTCTTATGCTACCGGCTTAGTGTTCGAATCTATAAAATCATGCACAAAGTCAAATAATGTAGGAAAGAATTGATCAAATATTTATGTGCTCAATTTGAAAGTATGAGACTTGATTGAACATATAGATTTACTTAATTGATAATTAAGTTATGGATCATATGGAATTAAACATTGACTATGTGCAGCTAGCACTGCACATGAGACGCAAGTTTAATTTCGAGGATGAAATCGATCAAATCAATATTCCAAGTAATTATGAGAGATTGGATTCGAGTCCTAATTACTTTAGATCAGATTTAAATTAATTCAGTATGATTTTATTAAGGCTAATTGGATTAATTAACTAAGTTGGACTTGGACAAGAATCCTAATTGGATTAGGATCAGGAGTCTTTTCGAATTTGGTTTGAATCAAATTCGAATTGGATTCGAATTGAACCAAATCTAATTTGATCTACTTAACCATGTTTCTCAGGTGTTCTCTCACCATATGGGCCGACCAAGATGGAGGAGGGTCTCCTTGGGTGTGCGGCATGAAGAGAGAAGTGCAAGTTGGCGCCTCTCCTACTTTACTTGGGAATTCTTGTGTTTTAGGGAAGTTGGATTTGATTCAAACATGGAGAGTCCTATTCCTAATACATGAAGATTTTTTATTTGATCTAGGACCTCTTGTCTATTTAAGGAGAGATGTGGAAAAGAGAGAAATAAATCAACCTTAAGTCTAGGCATGAGATCTCCCCTTGGGTGTCCCCTCTTTCTTGGCGTGCTCGCCTAGGCATCTCTCTCCACTTGGCATCCTCCCTTCCCTTGGTGGTGTAGTGTGTGGACTCCTTCTAAGGCCTTAAGATCAGTTCTTATGAAGGCTCTCCTTCTTCCCTCTTGAAGAGTTCTTCATCCCTCTCTCCTATGTTGCTTGGTGTACATGTGAAGTAGAGGATTTGCACATCCAGATCTCATGAAGTAAATCAATTGAGGAACCTCTTCTACCTTGATCAAGTCTTCCACTACAAATCAAGATAAGATTTTATAAATATTATAAAAATTTAATTGCTAATCTATTCAATTTTCTTCTTGGCATCCGATGCTATCGGATAATTTTTTCTTCAAAAAGTCGATAAGAAAATAAAAAATTCATGGTATTATTTCTTTATCTTATGTAAAAATTAATAATAATCTTATTGATTGCCTTACTAAAGGCCTAAATAGGACTAAGGTCTTAGAGTCATTAAGAGGATGGAACTTACCCTATAATAACCCTTCCAGTAGTGGGAACCCAACCTTTATAATAGAAGACCCCTTAAAGAAAGTTCAATATGATAATAATAAGCTGATTGGCTGGCCAAAGAGCACGTGTTTATATATATAGGAGTTTTTACTCCATCCCATCTCTATGGTGATTAGTGTTCCTATGTAGATGTTAAGGAAGAACATAGCTTTAAATAGTTCTAAAGAGGTAATCTTCTCAAGATATGGCTCTACACACATCCCTCGAGAGCTTACCTATATGAGAGCTTCTGCATACAGTCGCAGCTAGGGGAAATGGGCAAAACCTAGGTACTCTCATGAAATTCAAAATACTTGCGTATGGTCAATAATGCACAACCCTATGATAGTTCTTTCTATATTATGTGTGTGGTAGTTAAAATATAGGTCAAAAGAACGTAGTTCAAGACCTAGTTTACTCTGATTCCTTCATATGAAAACTATCTACACTAAGTGAGATTAAAATACTTCATCCATTGCATAGTATAAATACTAAGTAATAAAATTTTATTTATATTGATATTAAATAATCAGTATTATTTATTTTTAAAAATTTTGAGTTTCGAAGGGGATTAATAGAGTTTTGAAGGAAAAACTCAAAATTTTCTTCCCTCCAAAGGTCCCTAAAATCTTTTATCTTGGTTTAGTCCCACATTGAAAAGGGACAATTTTCTTTTGATGCTTATATACCTTCTTTTTTTGCCCACCTTTGCTTGAATCAAAGAGGGATGTGGGTTATACACCACACATACACGTTGCTCGACTTGGGTCAACTCGGCTCGCATGCATGTGAAAACGTGATGCAGTGCAGCATAGCATGCGTGAGTGATGGTATGACTATTTTATTTTAAATTTTTATTCATTTTTCATCATATTTTTTAAATCTTTGTTGCCATAACGGTCAATTGATCGTTTGATCAAATGGTCGTATTGTTCAAATGGATGTTTCTATCTTTGATCGATCACCTCCTATCATGGTCAACTAGTCAAAGCATCACTTTGTTCATGTCTTCCCATAGCCTATATAAGACTATGAGTTCAGATGGCATGGGTCACTGAAAAGGCAGATTTCTTTAGTGTTTAAACACTTCTGGTTCTATTTATTTACTGAGTTTTGGAAGATCTGTCAACCCTCTCTATGATCGTGCTTCAAGAGAATATCCCAATCATATCTTAGGATAGAATTCCTGATAAATACTAGTACGAAGGTCAAAAATTTACCTTAGGATAGTGATCACACACTTTTGAGTTTCTTCTTCATCTACATCATAAATAAACAAGCCAATTCAACCAGGCTCTCGATAAATCAAATCTCTTATTCTTACATTCTCATGTAGTATAGATAAGTCCAAAGGTTATCAAAATTTTTGCTTAAAATAGTCCTTAATTTGATAAAACTCTCTTTGCAGAAGGACTCTTCTGTTATAACAGGCACATCAAAAGGGACAGAGGCATCTAGAATGTCTATGCAATCATGTGCAAGATAACATTATTTTCGTGTTACCAAGCAGCATGAACCAACCAACCTTCAAAAAAAAAACAAACAAAAAACAAAAAACAAAACCAGCCACCTTTTTGACAGTGCAACAAGTCACTCCAAAGAGACATAGATTCTCTATTTTTATCTATTTCCATTTTGCTTCTCTAGGGGCATCAATTGCAGTCGAGTTGGTTTGTAGATTTCTCCAAGATTGTTTCCGGAGTATGCGAAGCTGAGTTCATTCTCTTTTTGTTCTCAATTAAGCCATGAATTTCATACATTTTGGAACCCTACAAAAGGATTCAGTAGCTTTGGTTTAATGACTTGTTTTAGACTTTTATTGAGGTTTCATTTTCGGCCACCTTTATTTATTGATTCATTGATTTAAATCATGAAACCTAAAAACTGAGTTTGAGTTCTGTTGGGTATAAAATACCCACAGTCGAAGTCCTCAACAGAATCAACGATTTCGCCCATGATGTCGACCTCAAGTAGACTCCGTCCGGACTCCTACGGGAGTCGGGCTCCGTCCTCAACGTCAACTGCTGGTAAGCCCCGTCCGGACTCCTACGGGAGTCAGACTTCGCCTTTAACTTTAATTGCAGGAAGACTCCGCCCGGACTCCTACGGGAGCCGGGCTTCGTCCTCGACTCCAACGGCTGCAGACAGACATCGTCCGGACTCCTACGGGAGCCGGACTTCACCGACAACTTCGACCTCAAGTAGACTCCGCCCGGACTCGTACGGGAGCCGGGCTCCGTCCTCAACGTCAACTGCTGGTAAGCCCCGTCCGGACTCCTACGGGAGCCGGACTTCGCCTTTAACTTTAATTGCAGGAAGACTCCACCCGGACTCCTACGGGAGCCGGGCTTCGTCCTCGACTCCAACGACTGTAGACAGACTTCGTCTGGACTCCTACGGGAGCCGGACTCCGCCGACAACTTCGACCTCAAGTAGACTCCGCCTGGACTCCTACGGGAGCCGGGCTCCATCCTCAACGTCAACTGCTGGTAAGCCCCGTCCGGACTCCTACGGGAGCCAGACTTCGCCTTTAACTTTAATTGCAGGAAGACTCCGCCCGGACTCCTACGGGAGTCGGGCTTCGTCCTCGACTCCAACGGCTGCAGACAGACTTCGTCCGGACTCCTACGGGAGCCGGACTCCGCCGACAACTTCGACCTCAAGTAGACTCCGCCTGGACTCCTACGGGAGCTGGGCTCCATCCTCAACGTCAACTGCTGGTAAGCCCCGTCCGGACTCCTACGGGAGCTGAACTTTGCCTTTAACTTTAATTGCAGGAAGACTCCGCCCGGACTCCTACGAGAGCCGGGCTTCGTCCTCGACTCCAACGGCTACGAGCAGACTTTGTCCGGACTCCTACGGGAGCCGGACTCTGCATCTGATTTTGATTGCAGGGGATTTCGCCCGGACTCCTACGGGAGTCGAGTTCCGCCCGCAACTTCAGCTCCGAGAGGGCTCCACCCGGACTCCCACGAAAGTCGGGCTCCATCCATGACCCCAACCGCAAGGAGGACTCCGCTCGGACCCCTACAGAGGCCGGACTCCGACCGCAGCCGAACTTCAGCTGATGGATCTGCGCCCCCTGGCAGGTCACAATAACAACCATGATCCTGCTCCACTTCCTGCGGTGGATCCCGCGCAGCTCCATCACCCCTGACAGGCCGCAGTAACGGTCACAGCCCTGCTCCACTTCCTACAATGGATTTCGCGCAGCTCCACTACTCCATGGCAGGCCGCAATAACGGCCACGATCCTGCTCCACTTCCTGCGATGGATACCGGGCGATTCTTCCATCCGCTGGCAAGTCACAACAACGGACGCTGCTCCACTCCTCGCAACTGATTCCACGTGGCGAGCTATGGCGATAGCCACGATTCCGCTCCACTACCCTTCGCAATAAATTCCTCCTAACTATAGGCGGCCCACTACCAGACGGTTACAAACGTCGCCATCAATCCGTTACCTCCTCCGCCTATAAAAAGGGGGACCCAGATATGTTATTCTGTAAGCCCTCATTTTTCATCTCAAAACTCTGCTAAATTCTCCGTTCGAGCACTCCATTCTTGTTGAGACAGAGAACTGACTTGAGCGTCGGAGGGTCTTGCCGGAGCAACCTCACCTCCGGTTTAGACTTCCTTTGCAGGTCCCGGTGGCGACCGCGACTTCCCCGACTCCAGCTTCTCCGGCGCAAGCAGATTTTTGCACCAACAGGATTGGCGCTAGAGGAAGGGCTGTGTCTTCGCAGTACCCTTGTTCTTAAAGGAGCGTTCAACGGAGCCGCCTCCGATTGTCTCCTCCGACACCCACTCCTTGTTTCCCCCCGTGAGATCCATACTCGATGCCTCCACGCAAGGCATCCACGCGACGGTCCACGGCCTCCGTGGCCAGATCTCAGGCTCCGGCCTCCCCTCCTCCTCTTCCTCCTCCTCCTCCTCCGGCGGCGGCGGTCGACACGGAGCAGTTTGACTTGCTGGCACAGCAGGTCAGAGGCCTCGTCGAAGCTGTGCAAGTAATGCAGCAGCAGCAGCCGCAGGCGTCAGCGCACCCGGAAAGGGCATCTTCGGAATGCCAGAACCCGGCGGCGGGGCGGGCCACCTGGGCCAGCCGCCTCGTCCTTCCTGGAAAAACAAACCCGAGGGTAGAGAGCCCTCAATCGGATCACGACTCCACCCCTGGAAGATCCCTGCCCCCGTTCTGCCAGAGGACCCTCGAGACTCAAAGTCGAGAGGATTTCCTGGACTGGAGACTCCAGGAGATGAACCGACGGATTGAAGAACTCCGCCATGCGCCTCCCGCTTATGGTGAGGATATTTGTACTGACCCTCCCTTCTCCCAAATAATCATGCAGGAACTGATCCCGCCAAACTTCAAGCTTCCCCAGTTCGAAAGCTACGACGGGACTTCGGACCCGGTTGATCATCTGGAGGCCTTCCGAACAATGATGCTGCTTCACGGTGCTCCTGATGCCATCTTATGCCGGGCTTTTCCGTCTACCTTGAAGGGAGCGGCGAGGAACTGGTACTCGGCTTTAAAATCGGGTACCATCTTTTCCTTCGACCAAATGAGCCACCAATTTGTGGCCCATTTTGTCAGCAGCCGACGCCCCCGGAAGGGTTCGGAGTCCCTCATCAACATCAAGCAGAGGGAAGGGGAGTCCATACGGGCATACATCAACCGCTTCAACATCGCGGTGCTGGAGGTCCGAAACTTGGACCAATCAGTCGCCATGGCCGCCCTGAAAGGCGGCCTTCAGAAGAATGATCTGTTGTTCTCCCTGGAGAAGAAGTATCCCAGGGACTTTGCTGATTTGCTGGCTTGGGCTGAAGGATACGCCTGAGCGGAAGAAGCCTTCAAAATGAAGGATGAAGAGACGGCGAGGGAGCGGCAAGCGGGAGACTCGAGTAAACCCACAGTTGAGAAAAGGCCAAAGGAAGCCCGGCTGCACTCTCGATCCCCTCCCGGGCATAAGCACGCCCATACTCCACCCCGGGTGCGCAGGCAGAGAAGCCCGGATCGCAGGGTTCGGCGGGGTTTCCCACCAGGGAGATTCCGCAACTATGCCCCCCTTAACACCTCGAAGGCCCAGGTATTGATGGAGGTCAGGGAGCAGCTCCCTAGGTTGGAGAGGATGCGCACACACCCCGGGAAGCGCAACCCCAACAAGTTCTGCCTCTACCACCGCGACCACGGCCACGACACAGAGGAATGCATCCAGCTCCAGGATGAGATCGAGGAGCTCATTCGGCGAGGTCGACTCGACAGGTTCATCCGCCGCAGGCCTGAGGGTAGAGGAGACCGGCCAAGAGCCCTTCCGCAGCCTGAACCGCCAAGAAGAGAAGAGCAACCCGGGGACCGGCCTCCCATTGGGACCATCGACTCCATCACCGGAGGGCCTCAAGGAGGAGCGGGCCATCCGCGACCGTGGAGCTCGGAACACCTGTAAATGTATCACTTACGATTTCACCTTGAATCTAAATTTCTTTCTACTTAACGTACTCTTCCCATCTGGCATGGATTAATTATGACTGGATATGACCCCTCCAAAAGCAAAGTTATGTCAGGAATGGAGGAGAACCCCGCCCAAGCATACCCAAAATGAATGTCCGACTATCTCAAAATCGGATGGGGGGAGAGGCCTTACAACGCCCTAATGTGCCCCCACAGCCATGTCAGGAACAGGAGGAGAACCTCATCCTGACATGAGCAAAGTCAAAGGCCTGATTCTTTTAGACCGGATGGGGGGAGAGGCCTTACAACGCCCTAATGTGCCCCCACAGCCATGTCAGGAACAGGAGGAGAACCTCGTCCTGACATGAGCAAAGTCAAAGGCCCGGTTCTTTTAGACCGGATGGGGGGAGAGGCCTTATAACGCCCTAATGTGCCCCCACAGCCATGTCAGGAACAGGAGGAGAACCTCGTCCTGACATGAGCAAAGTCAAAGGCCCGGTTCTTTTAGATCGAATGGGGGGAGAGGCCTTACAATGCCCTAATGTGCCCCCACAGCCATGTCAGGAACAGGAGGAGAACCTCGTCCTGACATGAGCAAAGTCAAAGGCCCGGTTCTTTTAGACCGGATGGGGGGAGAGGCCTTACAGCGCCCTAACGCGCCCCCACAGCCATGTCAGGAACAGGAGGAGAACCTCGTCCTGACACGGACAAAGTCGAAGGCCCGATTCTTTCAGACCGGATAGGGGGAGAGGCCTTACAGCGCCCTAACGCGCCCCCACAGCCAAGCCGGGAACGGGAGGAGAACCTCGCCCTGGCTCGAGCGAAGGGGAAGGCCCGGACTCCTACGGGAGCCGGGTTCCATCCGCGACGCCAAGGAAGACTTGACTCGGACTCCTACGGGAGTCGGGTTCCATCCGCGACGCCAAGGAAGACTTCATCCGGACTCCTACGGGAGCCGGGTTCCATCCACGGTGCCAAGGAAGACTTCATCCGGACTCCTACGGGAGCCGGGTTCCGTTCACGACGCCAAGGAAGACTTCACCTGGACTCCTATGGGAGCCGGGTTCCATCCACGACGCCAAGGAAGACTTCACCCGGACTCCTACGGGAGCCGGGTTCCATCCACGACGCTAAGGAAGACTTAACCCGGACTCCTACGGGAGCCGGGTTCCATCCACGACGTCAAGGAAGACTTAACCCAGACTCCTACGGGAGCCGGGTTCCGTCCACGACGCCAAGGAAGACTTCATCCGGACTCCTACGGGAGCCAGGTTCAGTCCACGACGCCAAGGAAGACTTTACCCGGACTCCTACGGGAGCCGGGTTCCATCCGCGACGCCAAGGAAGACTTCACCCGGACTCCTACGGGAGTCGGGTTCCATCCACGGCGCCAAGGAAGACTTCACCCGGACTCCTACGGGAGCTGGGTTCCGTCCACGACGCCAAGGAAGACTTAACCCAGACTCCTACGGGAGCCGGATTTCATCCACGACGCCAAGGAAGACTTCACCCGGACTCCTACGGGAGCCAGGTTCCATCCACGACGCCAAGGAAGACTTCACCCGGACTCCTACGGGAGCCAAATTCCATCCGCGACGCCAAGGAAGACTTCACCCGGACTCCTACGGGAGCCGGGCTCCGTCCACGACGCCAAGAAAGATTCCACCCGGACTCCTACGGGAGCCGGGTTCCACCCATGACATCTGCAGCAAGAGCTGATGGTGGCGAAGCCCGGCCGCCCAACAAGATCGGGTGAAAAGAAAAAGCCCCTCATTGGCACCTCCTCGCTCCTATGCAACCCCGCGAAAAGTTGGGGAAGGCCTTCACTCCGAGAAGAGGAGGAAAATTAAAAAGGAAGGATGACAAACTACGGCGGGAACGAACGAAGGATGAACCACACCAAAAGACCTAAAGGACTTCGTCCCAACTGAAACGGAGAGTTCCTACCGAACACCTCCGGCCGCTAAAAAGACTTTCGACACCAGTTAGGAAGACAACGATATCCCCGAAATAATGCAGAGCCCGGACGGCCAAGCTCAGGCTCGCGGCCATGTACGACGAGAAAGGCGAGCTAACGCATCGACGACCGGGCGCCTCCTAACGGCGCCTCCTACGGACGCTGCTCCACTCCTCGCAACTGATTCCACGTGGCGAGCTATGGCGATAGCCACGATTCTGCTCCACTACCCTTCGCAATAAATTCCTCCTGACTATGGGCGGCCCACTACCAGACGGTTACAAACGTCGTCATCAATCCGTTACCTCCTCCGCCTATAAAAAGGAGGACACAGATACGTTATTCTGTAAGCCCTCATTTTTCATCTCAAAACTCTGCTAAATTCTCCGTTCGAGCACTCCATTCTTGTTGAGGCAGAGAACTGACTTGAGCGTCGGAGGGTCTTGCCGGAGAAACCCCACCTCCGGTTTAGACTTCCTTTGCAGGTCCCAGCGGCGACCGCGACTTCCCCGACTCCAGCTTCTCCGGCGCAAGCAGATTTTTGCACCAACAAGTTCAAATTCCTAATCCATGATTAAAAAGAAAAACACACAATGTTATGCATAGTTTGAGCAGTTTTGATATGCTTATGAAGTCCCGCATAACCTATTGAGTTGTTGAGGTGATTCTAGAATGAATTTAGAGATGGAATTGATAGAATTATGATTGCTTTTCTAATTCTCCATCCTAGTCTTTTTGATAATTCCTACTATAAATTTTAAGAAAGATTTTTGATAATGTGTATTTCTTAGATTTGGTATGTTATAGGATCAAAACTTGCCTTTTAAGAAAAGGCTTTAACTAGTTTATTTAGGGCATAGTTAGTTGGAGGGAGTTGGACTCTAGAATAAGAATGGAAATAAGTGATTCCCATTGCAACCGTTTGCTCAGAGGGAGTTCTATTTTTGTTCTATTTTTAGGAATAAATGGCTATGAAATAAACGTGCCAGAGGATATGGCTATTTCAATTCAATTTTCGTTCCCTCAAAATCAATACCTACTCTATTTTTTATTTTGATTTCAATATCAGACATGAAACAAACACACCAGAGCATATGACTATTCCAATTCTTATTCCAATCTATTTCGATTCTAATCACAAACCAAATATCCCCTTAACATGTATTTTGCCACTTTTGGTTCCAAAGCCTGTTTGTAATTGATCAGTTAATCTATAGGAAGTGAGCTTTAGTTTTTTACCATCATTATTTCTAGTGCTCACATCCAGATGTAATGTTTGCATATTGTTTTCAAACAATTAAGCTCCCTCCCTCCCTCTATCCTTTCATGTGTATGTGTATCTAAAATAATTAGATTATACAACATGGCAAGAATTCATTTTTTAACAACTAAGATTGATATTAAAAATAACAAAATATTTGAGTATATGATTGATATTAATAAATTATTTAAGTATTTGAGGAGATATTTCAGGAAGCTAGAATCATATTTTAGAGATGTCCCAGACTTCCATCTTGAAGACTTAAAAAAGCAAATATTGAAGAGGTCAAGCCATAAAAATTTTAAGTAAAAAAGGGCCTGAAGTCGACCCCTGAAGGATTTGAATCAACTCTGGCATGATATAAGATTTTGGCATAGGACTCGAGTCAATTCAAGAAGTCCTAGATGTTGAGGTAGATCCCTCAATTACGAAATATGGATAACCCGTCCAAGACAACAACATCTGTTGACATCACACAAGAAAAAAAAAGAAGAAAGAACAACAAACAAACACAATAAAAATACATGGATCAGCCTCAAGCCTACCTCCATGGAACGTGCAAGTTTCACTATGAGAGAAACAAAATCAAAGAATACAAAATCAACTCATCACTCCACCCTTATACAAGAGTCTCTCAATAAGAAGCCTCACAATCCTTATAAAAGCTCTTTGAAATCTCTCAAAAAGTCTCTCTACACAATCAGAACGTCACCAGCTACCCGAGTCTCTATTTGGACCGTCTGATACCACTTGTCCACGATAATCAGGCTCTAATACCACTTGTCTGCTGGGCCGGCCCGCACGCGCCCGTGCTGGATCGCGCACTCGTGCCAGCTTGCGCATGCCCATGTGCTGGGCTACACCTGGGCGGGCTGCACCCATGGGCCTGGGCCCTATGCTGGCCTATAGGCCGAGCATGCAGGCCCTCGAGCCCCACCTCTCGCATCCATGGATCTTCTCCCATGGGTTTTTCCATCTTGAACTTCTGTAGGTCGAATTTCGAAACGTCGAATCTCAATACTAGAGTCGACTCTAACATACAGGATCCAACTGGCATAGACTTTGAGTCAACTCCTGCTGTTATTTTGCTTTACCAAGCTAGATGATGGCTTCATCCACTTGCTTATTCAATAGAAAATTTTTATCTGTCTCTTCCCTTGTCAATCATTCTACTTTTGTATTTTCCACATCATTTGAATGACAACACCACTAGATGTATTTCTTTCTATTGGTGCTTTTCCTTTGTTTCTGGCAAGGAATTTATCTCAGATTGCACTTTTCTTGCTTTCATCTGCTGATCGATTGATTCTTTGTTTCCAGTAATATTTCTCCCTTCCCATATGTTAAACGAGTGGCATGTCCAATTCCTTTGGTGTCTTTCTCAATGATCCACCACCCTCTAGTGTGATGCTGAATGATGAAACCCACTTGCAAAAATGGCATGGTACTAGATGTATCAGATCCCAATGTTGTAACTCTTCAAACCATTTTCTCCATTGCTGAGGTTCCTCTTTTTTCCTTTCTGATAGAATCTTCAAATGCTGGCCCTTTCTCAATACCACAGTTGTGGTTACTTGGTGCTATTTTCACCAAGTCCACGCTTGTCATATTCACAACCATTTCTGGAAAAGGGTCTTCATCTGTTAACTCCTTTATCTGGGAATCTCAACGTCCCTTTCATAATAGACTTCTGAATAACATTCCAGAAAACTATACCATTATCAGTACTATAGCTCCATCGATTATACCGCTTATAGTATTTCTTCCCTTTCAATTCCTCTGCAGTAGGAATTTTGTGCCCATGTGGTAGCTTTATTTGTTTATCTTTGAGCAGCTGGTCAAATATTTGATCAACCTTTGTAACGTCGAATGCATACTTAAACTCTTTTTTTTTTTTTTTTTTGATACAAATAGACAATCACACTATTCTAACATGAGTACAATCCCAAAAATCAATATGCAAAATCTTAGAAAATACCCGTAAGCACATATCTTTATGGCATCATGATCAATCTCCAATATGATCAGCAATAAACGACCCTACTCAATTCACAGCACTGTTCGCCTCCGATAAATATATTGAACAACCATCACGAAAAAACAGCCAAAGGACTCTCAGATATCATGGAGCGAGTGAGCTCCCACCCGCTTTGTTTTGTCCCTTATCCAGCCAATGATTGTAGTAGAATCATCCTCCATAAAAATACTCTCCGCATGTAGCTCCTATTGTGTGCCTGCTTAGATTGTCTAGAATTCTCTCTTGGGACCGACGGATCGAATAAGACTTGTGAATTTGGTCTACTAAGTGCCCTGCAGACATAATGCTTTTTGATAAGGATTTCTACAACATTAATTTCTGCTTCAATATTGTTGTTTATGTCATCCCGGTTGGCATCAAGCACCAATATTTCGTAATCAAAATCTCTATGATAAGTCCCTTTTGTCATCTTATTTTGTTCTTTTTCTTTTAATATGGTTTCATAATTGACAACTTGAGATCTTAATTGAAATCGATCTGAAAATTCTTGACCAGCAAATTTCCTTTTAAGTTCTAAATTAAGGCTGTTTTGAGCAATTTTAACACATTCAGCCTCCCTTAGTAATGCATAACATTTGCTTCATGCTTATTTGAAATCGCACATGTATTTTTTGATGAATTCTCCAGATTGTTGGGTCAATCTTGCCAAATTGACGATCGATACTTCTGATTCTATCTTATAAAATCGTGCATGGAATTGACTTTCTAGTTCTTGCCAATTAAAAATAGAGTTCATGGGAAGATTTACATACCAAGAAAAAGCAGACCTACATTAACTTAAGAAAATCATGAGCACTAGCTTCACCACAATGAATCGAAAATCTCCTGATGTGTTCGACTGTTCACATGCCATCATCGCCAAAAGATAAAAGAACTTAGGTACTTTGTACTCTTGAGAACTAAGAAATTTGATCATACCATTCTAGATATGGTTTTCTATGATCTACTGACTAGCTGAAATGGATAACCGAGTTACTGTCTGGCTAATTATTCTAGATGGGCTAGATTTGGCAGCAGCTGCACTTTCTCTTCCTGATTTTGATGTATTATACCCTATCGCGGAGCTCTTAATTGAGGCGGATATAAAGGATTCCAGTCCATTATATAAAGATTCATTTCACATGAACCACCCGTTTTCCTATCACTGGAACAAAGGCAGAACCAACCCCTTCGTTTTCATACAAAAGTAGAGTAGGTGCTAGTGGATGACTGAATTGCACACCCCCCCCCCCCCTCCCCCCACCCACCCATCATATCCAATTCACTCGAGTACGGTTGCCCCCAAGTGTTAGCTACCATCTTAGCCATGGGTCTAGCTTGGTTCTCGCTTTGACCAGTACTGTCTTCAACAAATATCACTATAGTAAAATGGGAAATAGCTGATATTTTTTTGGCCTTTGCCGATGCTAAAAAACATTGCAAAGTGATCCCACAATGCTTTGGAAAGTATTGTGGTAGTGTTAGCTTTAAAAGCATAGAAATTCTATCTGCCGATATTTTTAAAAAACATTGCTAGCTAACGACGCTTATAAGTATTGCTAGATGATGACCTATAAGAATCATTAGATAATGATGCATATAAGCATTGCTAACTAACGATGCTAATAAGAGTCGCTGATTAGTGTTGCCTATAAGGATTATTACTTTGAAGCTTAACAACACTCATAAGCATCATTAATTTCGTGCGTTGCGATGCTTTAAAGCATCATAACTTCTTTTATAAGGTTTTTTTTGTATGTACTAATAGGTATATGTTACCCAACACATAGTCCATCATACATGATATATGATACAAGCAACATGGTTCATGATATATATTATATGAAACATAAAATGTAGTGGATATATAATACATCATACACGAATCAGTGTGAAGATTAAAGTTTCAGTATTAATCAAATGATGACCAAGAGTTAAAACAAGTGTCATAAATATTATGATACATGATATATGATATGTAATACATGATACATGTATATGATACATAATTTCATTAAGAAGTACTAGGATTTTGTAACATACAAATTCAACTCTATACCTTGCATAACTCTTAGAGCTTGATGTGTGAGGCATTGACTAAGAGGACCATGCAGCTTTGCCAATTTTGGAGTATGTCTGCAATATAAAGTAAATAACATGATATATCTTGTATAAATATTTAATTTATACTAATAATGTATAAAATAAAAGATAAATATAGATTATACATAATATATCCTCTCTTAGAAAATCAATAGTATACAAGCTCCATCTATTGATGAGGATATTCATCGGGAAGATAGGTATAAGCAACCTCTTCCTTTGTCATACCCATTCTTATAATCCTTCTTCAACTTCACCTTATATTCTTTTCATTTGTGATTGAGGGATTTAGTACCCCAGCATCTAAAGAGAGTACAAATTTACTTTGCAACAAAATAAAAAAAAATATAAATGTTAGATTGAATCAAATACTATAATTGTTAACTAGTTAACATACAATATCAACTATATTTGTTTATCCGTACAACCCATAATAGCCCAACTTTATATGAAGCATGTCACTCTATCTAGAGTAGTTGATCGGATACAACTGACACTTCCATGTAATCGATCATAGAAAATTTGCTAATAGGCTTCTTGACCTCTTAAGGTCTATCCCAAATTGTTGCATGTTACTATAAATCTCTGACCCTCACCAAGTTGCCATATGTTCCTAATAGGTGTTGATCCCCATCTCATCCTCACTTATCTTAGACCATCTATAAAAAATACCAAAATAAAAGCTAATTAAGAGTATTAACATGCATAATATGAAAAAAATAAATTTAAAATAAAATACTAATATAAAATATGCATAAAATTTATTCATTTAATTTATATTTAATCTGTAAGTTATCCACAACAATCTCATCATCTCAGTCATTAGTAGGAGGCTCATCGAGCTATTGTGTAGATAAAGATCCTTCCCAACACTACCAAGACTACTTGGACCCATCAGGTTGGTCGAGCTCATGAGGCAGGCTGGAAGATCTAGCCTGGGAATGCTAGCCTTTGAAATATTTTCGAGTACAATGTTCCTAACCTACACATATTAATTCAATGTTAGTTAATACAATTATAGATACAATAACAAATGAATTGCTAATAATAAATACTATTTATTAAATAAAAATATATATCTTAAATATTTTTGTATCAATAGGAGTCATGCATCATTCTTTCTTTGAATATCTATTCTGTTGCCCAAAGATGGCTACCCAAGAGAAAGAACGAATTGGGTATTTAAAAATTTAAACTTTAATTGTGCTGAGTTTACTTCAAAGTGTTTAATGAAACTAATTAAAACACAAGTAATGAATAAGAACAATATAGAGAAAGCCACACAATCACAAACACAAAGCTTTTATAATGGTTCGATGCCAAACTCGATACCTATATCCACTCTATAAGCAAATTATTGGAAAATTTAACTATAATTACTAACTTGATTATAGTTCGATTATTTTCTTCGGATTCACAATCCAACCCAGTTGGTTTTGACCTAGACTCACTAACCACAACCATACAATAATTATTTTTTTGGATTAACAATCAACCCCGATTGATTTTATCTTTGGCTCACCAATCAAACCAATACAATGTCTAACTCTAGACTTGGACTAACCCAAGTTTCTCAACCCAAGAAACTTGAAAATAAAAATTCACAATCATAATTAATATAAGAGTAAATGAGTTTAGAAACAAAAACTCAATGAAACCCAAGAGAAGAAATTCTAAATATTGCTTGCTGGCTTGATTTCTCCTCCTTGAATGCTTGAAGGAAGTTGGTGAAACTCTTCAATGCTTGTAGCCTAACTTCCTTCAATTAGAGGATGATTGGAAGAACAAAAGTATGTCTTGAAATCACTCCTCTTCACAATATGGCTTCCATAATGAATAAACTTAACTTGACTTGAATGCTCTTCAATAAGTGTTCAAAATTCTTTTTAATGCTCCAAAGTGTTTCATTTATATCCTCAAGCTTTCCCATCATTCTAAGGCATCTGAAGAGGCAACATTTAATGTCCTAGCCATTGAAAATGAAGATCTAGTCGTTGGGAATAAATTGGAGGTGAAAATGTGTAGATCTAAAAAACTAGCTATTATAGTAACTTAGTCGACTAACTTTTCTCTAAATCAATTAAATCCTTCACTGGGTCAACTCAAAATCCTCTTAGTCAGCTAAGTATCAAGTGACTAAAAAATGATCTTTCTATCTTTTGCTACTTCTCTGCAAGTTGATCGGCTCAATCCCCATTTGGATCGGCTCAGTTGATTCTGGATCAGTTAAGTGACAACTTGGTTGGCTCAATAGTTATGATCCAAAAATTCTATGTTTCTATCCTATTTGTCTTTTGAGACTAGGTCGGTTAACTGAACTTCTGAGTCGACTAACTTTTCATCTAAGTCGGCTCAATTCTGACTTGTTGGCTAACTGAACAATACTTCAAATATCAGTCTTTCTATTTTCTGCTGTCCTCTAAGATTGAGTCGATTAATTTTCTGACTAGTCAACAAAATCCTATCTTGATCGGACTAACCTGATTTTGGATCGACTAAGTCTCCTGTTTTCAAAATCTTAACTTTTTGTCACTGAGACTAAGTTGGCTTAAATATCCACTGGGTCGACCTAGCTTGCGTGCTAAGCATACCATGAGGTCTTTGACAACCTTTATTTTTCAATTTTATTTCTAGATTAGACTTACCTCTTAACTTAATTTTAATCCTCATTAACATTCTTTTTAAGATGTGTCTAGTCTAGAGTTTCTTCACAAATTGCTTGAGTAGTGATACTTTATTTAATTGATGAAAAATACTTGAAACTTAATGAGCACTTGTAATTGAAAGCTACACATCCTCAAAAATAATATTAGTAACATATCCAATTTTACTCAATTACTTTTTTTATCATCAAAATCAATCTAGGAGTCAACAATCTCTTCTTTTTTTATGATGATAAAATCTTTTGAGTATATGTTTCTTTCAATTTTCAAATACTTCTTTTTCAATCAATGCATATGCATCATATTCATTCAAATTTAATCAAATTTCATGAACTCCCTCTGAATATAATAACTATGTTTCAAATTAATATTTTAATGTTGAATTTTGTATTTACTCCCTCTTAGTGTGTGCCATTTGTTCTCTAAGATTTCAAATTTCTTAAAACTTCAACATATACTCATTACTCTTCTCCCCCTTTTTATCATTATCAAAAAGATAAACATTACACATTGCATAAAAGAAGACATAGCATATTTAAAAGAAATTGTAGACTTCATTCATATGTTTAAAAAAAAAGTTTAAACATAACATAAGGCCACAAGAGGCATACATCATAGATCCAAAAGGAGCTTAAACAACAAGCAACAAAAAGGGCTTAAGCTCAAAAAAGATGAAACTGCATGCAGCCTAATCTAAGGTGTGGGTCAAGAGGGGCTAAGAAGGATGAATCCATAGACACAAAAGAATGCTGCTCAATAAACACCTCTCAAACAATGTCCCTCATCCAAGCAATAACCCACTACACAATATCCTCAATTTGATCCTCCTCAAGTCGAACTGGCACAGAGGCACTGGCCGAAAAAATGAACATACAGAATGTGGCACGGGCTCCGACATACTTCGATCTTCTTCTTCCTCATCAACCTTGGTCCATTGTCTTTCAATCTTTCTGTACCCCATCCATTTCAATGTCTTTTCATTATAGGTGTCATAATACTTTAGGCTCATAAAAGATTCTCCTTCCACAAAACATCAAAATCTTGAAATACCAAGATAAGAAACATGCCATAGGGAAGAGCCGACTTGGCTCTCGACTATGCCTCTTGCATGATCCTCAACATAATTGTTGGAAAATTGAACTTTTCTCTCTTTAAAATGTGGTACATAATTGCAACATCATTTCTTATCACATAATCAAACCTATCAATTCGGGGGATAAGAATCTTGCAAGTCATATGGTAGAGCAACCGGTGTTCAATAGACAAATGCTTACTAAGAATCTCCTCAAAATCCACAGCATCATCTCTCCTAAAAAGTAGTCGCAGCCCACTAGCACGATCATCCAATCTTTTAGCCCCTTCAGTGGGTGCCCTCAGCAATTCTTCTAATTTTTCAACAGATAAATTAATTTTAACACGCTTTACTTCAGATTCAAAGGATTTTTTCTTAATTTTTGCACTCCCATAAAACTCTCTCACAAGATTAGGATATGTGGGCAGATTCAGAGAAAATAAAATGTCCCAACCTTAAATTTTAGACACTCACCAATCTCAAAACCTTTCTTCAAGAATCTAAAATCAATTTTTCTTCATGTTGTCACTGCTCTTAAAGAGAAAGGGATCACTTTTCCAAGAGATGGTGTGGGCAGTGCTGGGGGTGGAGTAAACTGTTAGATGTGTGCCCTAGATGCCAGATTGGCTGACACATTCCTGTATGAATCTAAGGGCAAATTTATAATTTTGACTATAAATCAATAAATGGATTATTCTTCTATCACATTGTATACATTGTGTCTGTGATACATCTTTTGAGTTAGTAGGAATGTCAATTTATATTTTCAAGAGTTGAAAATTTAAGGCATGAATTTACATAACTAACTCATAAATAGCTCTTGACCATAGGATCATCACGAAGATGGTGATCGATCCAGAAGGTTAGTGTACGATCGCTTCCTTAGGATAGATGTGTCTTGAGTCTACAGTGTGGAGACATCGGAGTGAGAGTATAGGTATTCATTGAGAATGAGAGTACTGAGCGTGACCATATCGAGCAGTCATAAGGAAGTCTACCTTCTCATCAATGACTAGCTCGATGTTGCAGTTGTGTGTCTAGTTCTTTGACCTGAGGTGCATTGACAGTTCACCTTGAGTGTGTTATAGTTTGACTATACTATAACTCGGTCTCCTAGCCATTCAAAATCTTGAGGTGTATGTTGGCTGTAGCATATTCATTATAGAAACTAGGTCATACCAAGATGGGATCTATCAACCTCGGTAGATGAGAGTAGTCCTATGATAATCGAAAGATCGAGTCCTTAAGCCCATGGCCATGGCAGAGTGAAATAATGAAAAAAGAGTTTTTCATTGAGATTTCACATCGAACTTGAATCGATCGATTGATTCATATGACTGATGTTGGGTTTGACGAGTTCACCTTAACCCTAATTCAGTCGGGACTCATGATAGAAGAACTCAATCACATAGGTAGCTGCATCGAGAGGTTCATCTTCAATTCTGATGGGTTGCCACTACATACTGCTAAGTGTCACTGATAGATTTTGAGAGCAATTAGAATGATATTGATGATCGATCATTCTAATTGTCTGAATCAGAAGAGTTTTGGTCCATCGAAAGGAGTTTCGATGATGTCGATGATGAGATCATGACATGTCTCATTACCATACAGAATTAAACCTAACTGGATCACACAAATAAGGATTAAAATCTAGATGTCATCAATTGGGCTAACCCAATTGATTTGGATAAGATCTAATAAGGTTCAGGGAAATCGTGCTAGCACACGATTGAGCCTAACTTTCTTCTCGTGTAATCTTTTCTGTCTCTACTAAGCCAAATATGATTTGACTCATCCAGAGAATCTTAGAAAGATTTTTCTCAGTCTAAATAAAGCTTGTCCAGCTCAGAAAAGGCTTATCTTAATTCATGAGATGAATTTAAGACAAGCACCTGTTAATTCCTGTCACCTGTCAATTTTATTTTAGGACATTTGTCAAATGTTGACATATGGGTCTTAAACTAAAGAGAGCTCATTGGAGGATTTTTATAGAGTGTCCACATACCAAAATCTAATTGAATTAGGCACCATAATCAGATTATGGCATGAGCCCAATTGGATTAAAGTGGGTGCCCCAAATGGATAAGAATGAAAGAGTCCTGATAAACATGGACTCTTTGGCGCCACCTTGCTTGTGCTTATCTAAAGTTGGTGCCAACATAGGAGAGAGGGTGGGGGTTCTTATCTGATGTGATCAGATGACATCACTCCACCAATCAAATTTTTTTAGAATTTATTGAAATTTTTTGATTGATCGAATGATGTGGCACTGCGCAGCATACAGGGTCTATAAAATCCCTGTTTGCGCCTAGGGTTTGCAAGTTTCTGCCTAATATCCAGCCAAAACGAGAATCCTCTCCTCTTCTCCATATCTTCCTTGCTCTCCTCTCTCCCCTCTTCACATCCAAAGAGTTGGACATCCATCTGGCAAAAATCCAAGGCGTGGTGATGCCTGGAACAGGAAGGCTGCAGGACATCTTCAACAGGCTGTTGCTCCAATTTCAGAAGGAGTTCTGAAGCACTTTCAAATCAGATAGAGATCTGATTTTTGGAGCATGGATTCATGAGGAGAAGATGTTCTAGATCCTACCTGAGTAGATACTGGTAGAGGCCAGATACTTGCGTGGCTACATCAGAATCTGGACTGTGCTGAGATCATCTACAGGGTAATCAGATTATCCGTGAGGTATTATTTGTTTCCTCATCCCTTTTAGATTTATTTTAAACTTAATATTAGATATGAAGATTAGATCTAAAGATTTAGATCTAAAATAAATATAAGATAATTTTTTTTTAAAATTATTCCATCCCAGATTTGATAAAATCTGGAAGATCCTATAAAGAAAAGGTATTTTTTTCTTCAACTGGTATCAGAGCCAGATTTTTGGCTCTATTTCAGATCTAATTTAGATCTAATTTTAATTTTAATTTATATAATATTTAATAATTTCAAATATACATCAGATATAATAAGATCTAAAATAAAAATATTTAAAATTAAATCTAAGAAGATCTAACATGCATGAGATGCATGACTAGACTAGGATTAGTTGAATCCATGAATAGTCTTAAGTTTTATGTTTTAATGAGATTAAAATATGAATTAAATCTAATTTATTTTTTATTTTTTTGATGTAATAAGTATTATAATTAGATCAAAAAATAGAAAATAAAATTTTAATTTTTTCATAAAATTGATCTGTTGCATGCCTAGACTAGTTGTAGAATTATTCCAATAACTTATCTAGAATAGATTTAATTTTGAATAGTTTAATTTAAATCTTATTTTTTAGATATTACATATGATGTATTAAATCTGAAAGCATGTTAATTAGATCAATTTTTGATACATGAGATGTATACAAAATATATATTAGTTAGATCTTAAATTGTATATGTGATATGTTAATTTAGATCTAACTAGTTTTGTAGTTAAATTTATATTTTTGATTAAGGTGTTCCTCATGGCCGTCCGGTCATAAGAATGAAGTAGAGTTTTAAGATCCTCTCTTTTCATTCAATGAGATGTTCATATGACGTGTAGGGGTGCCGCGCGTTCATCCTTAATCAGAAATCAAAACTTACTTTTCTGCAAAACCCTAGATCCTGAAACCCTAGGATTTATTTTACATATTTTATTTATGAACCCAAACTTAATTAATGAATTAAGTTTATGAAATCAATTTGATCTAAAATTGAGAATTTTAGATCTAAGATAATTTCATAAAATTAGGTTCGGGCTTAAGTAGCTCAATTAGGTCTAGCGGTTGATCAAACTGAATCAAGAGTTAGTTAGGTAGGATCATGAAAGCTAATAATTGACCAGCCTAATAGGATTAAGTCTGGGTCAAGATCGAATCATATTTAGATATGACTCGATCAAGTTAAGACCTAATTTAGCTCAGAGGTTAGAGCTTGGATTGTAGGCTAACCCAATTAGTTCTGATTCGATAATTTGGTGTCTAAGGTAAGTTGGGCAGATTCGATCGATAAATTTTTAATTGAGAGCTACTCAACTCAAATATGTTCTTATCGAGTTAATGACATATCCCTCCCATCGGTCTCACTTACCTAGCCATATATGTCAACTCAGTTCTGATTAGAGGTGGCTAACAATTCGAGTTAACCCATGCCACTAGGTTAGTCATAATTGTTATGACTATGTCAAGTCAAGTTTAAAGAGACCTAAATCAAATCTTCCTAAGAAAATATTAAGTCTAGGTCTTCCACCATTGTGGATATGCAGGCCCTTCCTGAGATTGATTGTTCTTGACTGGTTACAGTGGCTCAGTTGCACCGGAAAGATGCAACCATATCCATTAGGCATTGGATGCTACGAATTAGAGGATGGGTTGGGCTCAATATTTCGGATACGGTGAGGGACCCAATCAGAAATCTGGTTCGTGCAAATGATGGGTCTGACTTAACTAAAGATTGGAGCAATATTCCAGATACAATGAGCTTCATGAATTAGAGACCAAGTTTTGGGTGCATCATGATTAGAGAATCATTGGATAAGAGTTGTCCACTCATCGGTTGACCCATCATCAATAACTATTAGGTGAGGTGATGAGCCAGTCGGTGAGACCGCACCAACCACTAGAAATCACTGATCATTAAAATTTTCACATCTCTACCAAGGGAGTGTAGGGATCTGAGAAAATAATGGGAGCCTAATTTGTTGAAAAATGAAACTCCTAAACAAATTGATTAAGTCTGATTATAAAATCTAACTAAAAACTTTTGACTCTCTACAGGAAATATGTCTGCCTCAAACCCCCTGACCAAAATATTAGACACCCACAGATTGACTAGATCCAATTTTAAGGACTGGTTAAGAAACTACATAATTATTCTGGGTTCCAAAAAATTGACTCATGTCTTGGACCAGGACCCACCTGCCATACCAGCACGTCCGACTGCTGAACAGAGAGCGTCTCTGGAAAAGTGGATGGATGATGATAACAAAGCAAGGTACTACATGTTGGGTGCAATGTCTGATGACTTACAGTGCCAACATGAGAATATTTTGACTACCCGCAAAATGTTGGCTCACCTACAAGAGTTGTTTGGTGAACAGAGTCGCGCGGCCAAGTATCAAGTCTGTCAAAGACTTTTTAAGGCCAAGATGCATGATGGACAGTCAGTCCAAGATCATTGTTTGACAATGATCAAGGATCTTGAGGAGCTTGAGAAGCTCGGTATCATCTTAGACAAGAATTTTTAGATTGATGTGATCCTTCAGTCCTTGTCTGATATATATGGTCAGTTCATCATGAACTTCCATATGCATAAGATGCAGTGTACCTTGATCGAGTTAATGAACATGCTGGTTACAGCTGAGCTTTCCATAAATGGTTCAAAAGGCTCAGTTTTTACTGTGGAGCAGACTTCTTTCAAGAAAAAGTCTTTTGGAAAGAAAAAAAAGTCTGCGAAGAAGCAGAAGGTGGATGGCAAGAAGAAGAAGACAGAACCGAAGAAGAAGGCTGCTGATAAAGAAAAATATTTTTACTGCCAATCAGACGGTCATTGGAAGTGGAACTGTCCTCAGTACCTGGCCACCCTGAAGAACAAGAATGATGGTTCTTCTGGAGGTATGCTCATTTTAGAATCTAATCTTACGATTTCTTCTGCATCCAGTTGGGTGCTTGACTCTGGTTCTAGTGCTCATTTGTGCACTTCTATGCAGGATCTTGAGAAGAGCAGGAGGCTGAGGGATGGGGAGATAATCCTACGCATCGGGAATAGAGCAAGAGTTGCTGCTGTGGTCGTGGGAACCTACCTTCTGTGATTACTGTTAGGATTAGATTTATTTTTTAGAGATTGTTATTATGTGCCTGCAGCAAGCAGGAATTTGATTTCTCTTTCATGTTTAGCTCAAGAAGGCTATGTGATTAGCTTTCATAAGGACCATTGTAATATTTTTTATAAAAATAATAAAGTTGCAAATGATTTTTTTATTAACGGTCTCTATCAGCTACATATTAATATATCTGTATTTAATATCAAGCAAAATGTGAATACCGTAGGAATTAAAAGGCCTAGAGATAGTCTAAATGATAGGTATCTGTGGCACCTAAGGCTAGGTCATATAGCAGAAGATAGGGTTAACAAATTGGAGAAATCTGAGCCATTGAGTCCATTGACTTTCGAGTCATATCCAGTTTGTGAATCATACCTTCAAGGCAAAATGACCAAGCTTCCTTTTGTGGGACATGGGGAAAGGGCCACAGACCTACTTACCCTAGTACATACGGATGTGTGTGGCCCATTTGATGTGCCGGCTAGAGACAATTATATCTACTTCATTATCTTTACCGATGATATGTCTAGGTACGGATATGTGTTTCTAATGAAATACAAGTCTGAAGCTTTTGAAAGGTTCAAAGAATTCAAACATGAGGTAGAAAAATAAATAGGAAAGCCCATTAAGGTTCTTCGATCAAATCGAGGAGGTGAATACCTTAGTCAGGATTTTTTAGACTATCTTAAGGATAATGGTATAATCTCTCAATAGACTCCATCTGAAACGTCTCAACTCAACGGGGTTTCAGAATGGAGAAATCGGACCCTATTAGATATGGTCCGTTCCATGATGAGCTTCATGGACCTCCCTGAATTTCTTTGGGGACATTGTCTTATGACAGTAATTTATGTATTGAATAGGGTTCCCTCTAAAACCGTTCCTACCACACCGTATGAGATATGGCATGGTAAGAAGCTAAGTTTGAATCATCTCAGAATTTAGGATTGTCCGGCTCATGTCAGGAGACAACAGGTGGACAAGTTAGAGTTAAGATCTTTTAAAGCTCGATTCATAGGATATCCTAAAGAGTTATTAGGATACTATTTCTATATTCTGGAAGATCAGAATGTGATTGTGAGTTGAAATACTATTTTTCTTGAAAAATAATTTATTCAAGATTGTGGCATCGAAAAAATAATTAAACTCAAGGAGAATGTCTCCCAAGAGCAACGAGCTAAAGAACCTGAGGAACCTAATCAATTAGAACCAGTCTTAATACAACCTCTTCCACCTCGTAGATCGACTAGAATTTTCCATCCTCCTGAAAGGTACTTAGGTACCATACAAGAAGATGTAGAAAAAATATTCCTCACGAGAAATGGGGTTCATGGTGATGATCCCAAGACCTATGACAAGGCGATATCAAATATCGACTCCAAAAAATGGTTAGAGGCAATGAGATCAGAAATTGACTCGATGCACTCAAACCAAGTCTGGACCTTAGTAGATCCACCTGAAGGTATTGCATCTATTGGGTCTAAATGGATCTTCAAGAGAAAGATAGGTGCAGATGAGAATGTGGAGACATTCAAGGCTAGGCTCATAGCGAAAGGTTATAATCAGCACGAAGACATTGACTATCAGGATACCTTCTCGCCCGTAGCCATGCTAAAATTTATCTGCACATTGCTTGCTGTTGCAGCCTATTTTGATTATGAAATATGACAGATGGACGTGAAAATGATATTCTTAAATAGACATCTTGAGGAAAATATCTATATGGAACAGCCACTTGATTTCACATCCAGTGATGATGATCACAAGGTCTGCAAGCTGCAAAGGTCCATTTATGGACTTAAGCAAGCATCTCGAAGTTGAAATACTCATTTCAATAATGTGATCAAAATATTTGGTTTCATCAAGAACGAAGAGGAACCATGTGTGTTCAAAAAGGTCAGTGGGAGCACAGTTGTCTTTCTCGTATAGTACGTAGATGACATCCTCCTAATTGAAAATGACATTCTCATGTTGACCTCAGTCAAAGTATGATTGTCTAAGGAGTTCTCTATGAAAGATCTAGGAGAGGCATCCTTTATACTGGGTATTAAGGTCTATAGAGATAGACCAAATAGGATGCTCGGACTTTCACAGAAGATGTACATAGAGGAGGTGCTAAAAAGGTTTAGCATGGAAAACTCCAAAAGAGGTTTATTACCTTTTAAACATGGCATTCATCTCTCCAAGAAGATGTGCCCTAGCACACCTGAGGAGATTGAACGCATGAGCAAGATCCCTTATGCTTCGGTAATAGGGAGCCTCATGTATGCCATGCTATGTACACGACCTGATATAGCCCATGCTGTGAGTGTCACAAGCAGATATCAGTTGAATCCAGGCGAAGAGCACTGGACTTCTGTGAAATGTATCTTTAAGTACTTGAGAAGGACTAAGGATATGTTTCTAGTCTTTGGGAATGGAGAACTTCAGATTCAGGGATATACAGACTCAGACTTTATGTTTGATATAGATGATCGAAAGTTGACATCTGAAAGTTTGTTCATTTGCAATGGTGGTGCAGTTAGCTGAAAAAGTTTCAAGCAAACGGTGATTGCTGATTTCACCATGGAGGCAGAGTATATTGCTGCATCGAAAGCTGCGAAGGAGGTATTCTGTACAAGAAGTTTGCCGCAGAGCTTGGAGTGATGTCATCGGATGCCATACCTCTTTACTGTGACAATAATAGCACCATAGCCCTAGCTAAGGAGCCAAGATCTCACTAGAAGTCCAAGCACATCGAGCGACGATTTTATTTGATCCGTGATTACCTCGAAAAGGGTTATGTCGAGGTCAAGAGAGTCGACTCCACAGACAATGTGGCAGGCCCACTGACAAAGCCATTAGGCCAACAAAAGATCAAAGCCCATCTTGAGAAGATGGGACTTAGATATGTAGCCAATTGGCATTAGGTCAAGTGGGAGTTTGTTAGATGTGTGCCCTAGATGCCAGATTGGCTGACACATTTTTGTACAAATCTAAGGGCAAATTTATAATTTTGACTATAAATCAATAAATGGGTTATTCTTCTATCACATTGTGTACATAGTGTCTGTGATACATCCTTTGAGTTAGTAGGAATGTCAATTCATATTTTCAAGAGTTAAAAATTTAAAAATGCTGCTCAATAAACACCTCTCAAACAACGTCCCTCATCCGAGCAATAACCCGTGACACAATATCCTCAATCTGATCCTCCTCAAGTCGAACTGGCACAGGAGGCACTGGCCAAAAAAATGAACCTGCAGAATGTGGCACGGGTTCCGGCATACTTCAATCTTCTTCTTCCTCATCAACCTTGGTCCATTATCTTTCAATCTTTCTGTACCCCATCCATTTCAATGTCTTTTCATTATAGGTGTCATAATGCTTTAGGCTCATAAAAGATTCTCCTTCCACAAAAACATCAAAATCCTGAAATACCAAGATAAGAAACATGCCATAGGGAAGAGTCGACTTGGCTCTCGACTATGCCTCTTGCATGATCCCCAACATAATTGCTGGAAGGTTGAATTTTTCTCTCTTTAAAATGTGGTACATAATTGCAACATCATTTCTTATCACATAATCAAACCTATCAATTCGGGGGATAAGAATCTTGCAAGTCATATGGTAGAGCAACCGGTGTTCAATAGACAAATGCTTACTAAGAATCTCCTCAAAATCCACAGCATCATCTCTCCTAAAAAGCAGTCGCAACCCACTAGCACGATCATCCAATCTTTCAGCCCCTTTAGAGGGTGCCCTCAGCAATTCTTCCAATTTTTTAGCAATAAATTAATCTTAACATGCTTTACTTCAGATTCAAAGGATTTTTTTTTAATTTTTGCACTCCCATAAAACTCTCTCATAAGATTAGGATATGTGGCCAGATTCAGAGAATATAAAATGTCCCAAGCTTGAAATTTTAGACACTCACCAATCTCAAAACCTTCCTTCAAGAATCTAAAATCAATTTTTCTTCATGTTGTCACTGCTCTTAAAGAGAAAGAAATCACTTTTCCAAGAGATGGTGTGGGTAGCGCTGGGGGTGGAGTAAACTGCACTGGAGGCGATGAAGATAGTAGAACATAAGCAGCTGGAGGAGGAGGAACGGCTAAAGGAGGATGAGTGGAGGCTACCGAAGGAGGAGGTGAAGCGAACTCAGATGGCTCAGAGCGATCTAAACGATGCTTGGTCTAACATTCTTCTTCATGAATTCGAGACGATGAAAAGTGGGGATGCATAGAAACTTGCTTCCTGGGCACCATAGATCCAAATCCCTCCTCAATTTGCAGTGGATTAGGATTCTAAAGGATGGATTTTAGGGTTCCTAGGGTTCTGATGGTGGGTTGGCTCAGAAATAAATGAAAGATGAATAGCCACAGTCCCATGAAAAATCTTATTTAAAAATAGGATTTCCGACAACTTAGTCGACTCAGATTAATTTTGAGTCGGCTAAGTTTTTCATGAAGAAAAATGTTAGCCAGCTCAATCCGACACAAAACTAAATTTTTTAAGTTTCAAAACCAAGAATGATGCAATAAAATATATCTTTTCCCATAATAACAACTCCCAGTAGCAATGCATTCAGCTTCTATCATAGACAAGGCTACTGAGTTTTGTTTCTTGCTAAACCATGAGACTAAATTCATCCCTAGAAATTGACATGTATCACTTGTACTCTTCCTATCTAAGCAATAACCAATAAAATCTGAATCACTATATCCAATTAAATCTAATATGTTTTAAGTACCATAAATCAACATCTTGAGTATTTATTAAATACTTAAATATTCTTTTAACTACAACTACATGAGATTCTTTAGGATTTGATTGATAACGTACACACATGTAAATGCTCAACATTATATCCGACCTACTTGCAGTTAAATAAAGTAATGATCCAATCATACCTCAATATAGTTTGGGATCCACTATTTTTTCTTTTGAATTTTGATCAAGCTTGCAACTTAAGCTCATAGGTGTGCCACTTCCTCTGACATTCTCCATCCTAAATTTTCTTAACATTTTCTTGATGAACTTGCTTTAGTTGATGAAGATCTCCTCATTTGATTTCTTGATCTGGAGTCCGAAGAAAAAGGAGGCATACATTATAGATCCAAAAGGAGCTTAAACAACAAGCAATAAAAAGGGCTTAAGCTTAAAAAAGATGAAACTGCATGCAGCCTAGTCTAAGGTGCGGGTCAAGAGGGGTTGAGAAGGATGAATCCATAGACATGGAAGAACGCTACTCAATAAACACCTCTCAAACAACGTTCCTCATCTGAGCAATAACCCGCTGCACAATATCCTCAATCTGATCCTCCTCGAGTCGAATTGGCACAGGAGGCACTGGCCGAAAAAATGAACTTGCAGAATGTGGCACAAGCTCTGGCACACTTCGACCTTCTTTTTCCTCATCAACCTTGGTCCATTGTCTTTCAATCTTTCTATACCCCATCCATTTCAATGACTTTTCATTATAGGTGTCATAATGCTTTAGGCTCATCAAAGATTCTCCTTTCACAAAAACATCAAAATCTTAAAATACCAAGATAAGAAACATGCCATAGGGAAGAGCCGACTTGGCTCTCGACTATGCCTCTTGCATGATCCTCAACATAACTACTGGGAGATTGAACTTTTTTCTCTTTAAAATGTGGTACATAATTGCAACATCATTTCTTATCACATAATCAAACCTATCAATTCGGGGGATAAGAATCTTGCAAGTCATATGGTAGAGCAACCGGTGTTCAATAGACAAATGCTTACTAAGAATCTCCTCAAAATTCGCAGCATTATCTCTCCCAAAAAGCAGTCGCAGTCCACTAGCACGATCATCCAATCTTTCAGCCCCTTCAATGGGTGCCCTCAGCAATTCTTCTAATTTTTCAGCAGATAAATTAATCTTAACACCCTTTACTTCAGATTCAAAGGATTTTGCCTTAATTTTTGCACTCCCATAAAACTCTCTCACAAGATTAAGATATTTGGGCAGATTTAGAGAATATAAAAAGTCCCAACCTTGAAATTTTAGACACTCACCAATCTCAAAACCTTCCTTCTCCAAGAATCCAAAATCAATTTTTCTTCATGTTGTCATTGGTCTTAAAGAGAAATGGATGACTTTTCCAAGAGATGGAGTGGGCAGTGCTAGGGGGTGGAGTAAACTGCACTGGAGGCGATGAAGATGGTGGAACATAAGCAGTAGGAGGAGGAACGGCTAAAGGAGGACGAGCGGAGGCTACCGAAGGAGGAGGCGGAGTGAACTGAGATGGCCCAGAGCGATCTAAACGATGCTTGGTCTAACATTCTTCTCCGTGAATTCGAGACGATGAAAAGTGGAGATGCATAGAAACTTGCTTCCTGGGCGCCATAGATCCAAATCCCTCCTCAATTTGCAGTGGATTAGGATTTTAGAGGATGGATTTTAGGGTTCCTAGGGTTCTTTTGGTGGGTCGGCTCAGAAATAAATGAAAGATGAACAGCCACGATCCCACGAAAAATCTTGTTTAAAAATAGGATTTCTGACAACTTAGTCAACTAAGATTAATTTTGACTCGACTGAGTACTGGGTTGGCTAAGTTTTTCATGAAGAAAAATGTTAGCTGACTCAGTCCGGAACAAAATTGAATTTTCTAAATTTCAAGACCAAGAATGATGCAATAAAATATATCTTTTTCCGTAATAACAACTCTCAGTAGTAATGTATTCAGCTTCTATCATAGATAAGGCTACTGAATTTTGTTTCTTGCTAAACCATGAGACCAAATTTACCCCTAAAAATTGACATGTATCACTTGTACTCTTCCTATCTAAGCAATAATCAATAAAATCTGAATCACTATATCCAATTAAATCTAATATGTTTTAAGTATAATTAAAGCCGGCATTAGGAGCACCTAAATCAGTCACACTGATTTACCTAATGACATGGGTGAGCCCTAATCATCAAGTGATCTAATCAAAACCTAACTCATCAAGTTGGCCAGATAAGTGAGATCAGTGGAAGGGATATGCCATCAACTCGTCAGAGATCGAATCAATGCGAGTAGCTTCCAGTTAAAAAACACTGGTCAGACTGCTGAACTTACCTTAGACACCAACCGGTTCATTAGTTTTAATTTGATCAACTTAGTAAATAGGATTCCACCGCGTAGCCATGAATTAAGTCCATCATGGTCTAGTTAAAGACATGGACCCATTCAACTACAACTATTGGAGTTGAGTATAGAGTGTCCTTGACCTAATCTAATTCAATTTTTGATTAGATTTGACCAATTACTCTAATTTAGTCCATTTCTTTAAGCTAACCTTAGGTCTAACCCAATTATGGATCTAATCCATCTAACCCATTGACTCACAAGTTTATGCAATTGTCTTAGATCTTAATTCACAATTCTAGACCAACTAGACAACACTTAATTCTTTTAATTAAGTATTTGGGCTGATTGGTCAGGGTTTGGCATTTCGAAAATAATTTTTAAATTTGAAAGGTTTTATTTTCTGTTCACCAAATGTGTTGACTCATTTTACAAACAGATCAGCACATTTCATAAACAGCAATCCTATTGCTAATTACATAACAAAAAATAACTCAATCAAAATAAATCATGAATATTTTTTTAGATCTAATCTAACACATTCATGATAAATTCTACAATTGAACCTTTACAATTAAGTCCTTTCGCTGCTTCATCTGCATGGGATATAATCGCATCGGCACCCCTACCGCCATAGGAGAACCCCATCGAATGGAAGGAGAGAACCTTTAAACTCTACTTTTCTCCTATGATCGGACGACCATGGCAACCAACCCAATTAGACTACTTGCTACTTGGATCAAGTATATCTAAATATACCAATTTTAAATTTTAAATTTCAAATTTTAAATTTTAAATTTCAAACAAATTTCAAATTTTAAATTTTTGAATTTCAAATTTTGAATTTTAAATTTAAAATTTCAATCAAATTTCAAATTTCAAATTTTGAATTTCAAATTTTTGAATTTTGAATTTTGAATTTTAAAATTCAAAATTCAAATTTTAAATTTCAAAATTCAAATTTAAATTTCAAATTTAAACTTTTAGATTACTGCTTAATCTACGCATGCAAATGTATATCATATTTTAGGACCTGCTCTGATACCATTTGAAGTGAAATTTCAGTACAGGGATAAAACGATAATTTTAAAACTTTTTTAAAATTATAATTTTACAGTAGAAATTATTAATTAATCTAATTAATTAATATATATTAACCCTACACAAGGATCTAAATATGATATATATAGCATATATTTAAATTTAAAATTTAAACTTCTACAGTAAATATTTTATTGTTATGTGTTCAAAACACATTACCTTCGTGCGGATAGTTGATTGTCGCAGTCTGATCATCGTCGGGATGGTTTGATCATCGTAATATAGCCACACAGTGTGTCTGGCCTCTGCAGATCATCCACATGAAGCTCCCGATCTGATCGGCTCCTCACGAATGTTAGTTCATTGCAGAACCCTTTCGACGACTGATGCTTATCGAACTCCTTCGATCGGTGTCTGCTGATTCCTCAAATACTTTGGATCATCAACAGAGATAGTAGAGAGGTAGATGAAGCTCTCCCTAAAGTTTGGTGGACTCACGACACTCGTAGCTCACCTTCTCACTTTTCGAACCCTAAGCAGAAATCCTAGGGTACTCATAAAAGATCCTGCACCCTTTCTCTCTTCTTTTCTTTTCTTTTCTTTTCTCACGCAGAAGGCCTTTCTCATGCCCCCTTTTCTCTCGAGGATCAGATTAGCGCATGCCCCACTTTCTCATTCCTTTTAAAACGGTGCAAGACCGCATCTTCTCAACATTTTCACTACGTAAGAGGATAAAGCCAGGTGGTTGCTCACTTGAATTCAAATCGAATTTGAATTCAAATGCCAACCAACCTATCCTTATCCACTCAAGGTGTGAGAAGAGAAGGGGCGTGGAGAGTTTACACAAGAAATCTTTTCTCGTATAGTGAATGGGGTGCATAAGTGGATAAGGTGGCACATGAAATTAGTTGCCCATTCAAATTCAAACATCATTTGAATTTGAATGGCCAACCAACCATCTTTATCCACTCAAAATGGTGCACACAGGAGGGCGTGGGAAGGCTTCTGCATGGGAGAAAATTCATGAGAACTCATTTCTCATGAATTCAAATGGGCGCAAGTGAGGTGAGGTGGCACAGGGAGATAAGTCAAAATGGTTTGAAATTTTTAAACCAATCTAATTGAACCAACTTTATCAAAATAGGTTAGGCACAATTAGACTAAGTTAAACCCAATATAATTAGGCTTAATTAAGCTCAATAAAATCTTAATCAAATCAAAAATTGACTAAGCCCAACGCCTGATCAGATCAGGGACCAAACCACCTCGGCGATTAGGTCAACTCTTAACCTAATCGGGTTAAACCCAACTGAATCTAATTCAATTGGACTTGATCCAAAAATAATTACTCAATCAAATTGAGTTAATTAGTGATCAAATTACTAATTAAACTTCTCATAAATACTGAGTCCAAATTCGATGGGCAATCGGACATCAAAGTCCATCGATATGAAACCTTGATCGAAGAGTCCCAAACCAGTGGGACTCTTGACCCCGATACCCAAAATGTGTGGAACTTGTGATCAGAGAATTTTGATTCTCAATCATCAAGTCCCCAAGCATTAGGACTCTTGGTCGAAGAGTCTCAGTCCAGTGGGACTCTTCACCAGCCATCAGATCAAATAGGAACCTCTAATGTGTGTGACCCCGCAGGCTCGAACCTAAGCCGGTAGCACAGGAACCAATTCCTATACTAATCGAAGTGATCATCTAGCAATGGTACCTGACATCCAGATAGATCGAATAGTCACAATCGCAACATTCAGAACCTACGTGAATATGGTTACTGTATAATTCATCCCTTTTGACCCCTGTGTATAGGACAACTCAGGATTAAACTATCAACCCTGATCAGATCATCCGAATCGTGCTCAACTCAATCAGTCCTGTGACTCCTCACTAGGACTACCCTGGTCAAGATTTTGTTAAATTGAAACATGACTGTACACAGCTCCTGAACTGGAGGGGTCAATCCCATCTTGACACACACACCGACAAGTCAAGTACTTGACTACACCCAGCAGCCTTCCATCACTGAATTAGAAATTTAGGTAGTCCAGTGCCTAAGTACAGTGAGTTGCTTGCAAGTCACTGTGGCAGTCTCAAGTCGGAGGGACAGTTATACCCATATCCCATCGGAGCAAATCTTGACAGTAGGAAAAGCTCCAGAGTCGGTCACGTTCAGTACAGATGTACCCTTACATCTCACCTGTATGCCATACTAGTGTCTTCACACTCCTTGGTTAAGAGGACAACCAACCCATATGGCACACAATGACCTATGCTTGATAAACATTGTTGTCCTTGGTAACAACGTATCATTTGGTCGTGAACAGGTTTAAGGACTAAACGATAAATCCTCCTTTGTCAAGTCTAAATAGTCCTAAGGACTTAATCACAACACAGGAGTTCATTAGAAGATGAAATAATTTATGATAAAAAAATATCAAAATAATTTTTATTTAATTTATAATTTATATACTAATACAAGAAAGAGCACAACCGTCAACAAGCTGACGATTGGCTTTGGGACACTATTCCCAATATGTAAATGTTAGGATATGCATGGGACCATTTTAAAACCCTCATTAAAAATTATATTAAGTTGTAGTATCGGGATTCACTTGCTAACCGAATGTCAGATTCATTGATCAGTTGGTGTCTAAGAAAAGTGTCAAAGGTGATTTTGTAATTAGGTCTATTTGCTTTCTTGACCAAGTTGTTGGTGTCTAAGAAAAGTATCAGAGAGCCTCCCACCTACTTATCTGACCAATCTGGTCTATTGAGTTTCAAGTTTGGATTGCTTAGTGATGTAGACACTATATATGCCTTCCTTCATGCTTAAGCCAATATCATATCAAGAACTATAGTGAGTTTGTTGTGCAACCACAAAGCTTCCTATGGAGATTGATGTGGGATTATCTTAGTGCATATTTGATGCTTACAGTATTTTGGATACGTTGCTTCATTGTGCAACCACAAGGGCAGCATCATTCAAATATAACTGTATGGTAATGAAAGGTCTAACTTAACTAAAATATTATAGTTTGTTGTGCAACCATTAGGCTATAAATATTTTAAAGATGGAAAGATGTTGAGAGTTACATAAGATGCAATTGGAAAGGAGTTTTCAACCTTTAAACTCATGAAGATTTGTTGTGCAACCACATGACCTTTTGTGAGAAATTAAGATCTCAACCCCACTAAGAAAACCAATAGGATTTCTCATTTATCATAGGAGAGGACTTTGGCATTTGATAAAATAATGAAAGTAACAATTAGATAAAAGTCCAAATCTAGTTGTGTATGTCATCATGAGTTGTTTACTTATATTATGCTCTTGTACTGGTAGATTAATCTGCATAATGGTATCCTCACTTTTACTGCATGGCATACTTGATGCCAACAAGTTGATCAGACCCAATTATATGGATTGGTTGAAAAATCTGAGAATTATTCTAACACAGGGAAAAGTCTCCTACATTTTGGATACTCCTGCATCTGATTCGATCGATGAAGATGCAACTAAGGAGGAAAGGGCCACATACAAGATGTGGCAAGATGACAATGTTACTATCAAATGTGTCATGCTTGCCTCTATGAGCAATGAGCTTTAGAGGCAACATGAAGGTATGGATATTCCTTCCATACTCCTTAATCTGAAGGAGTTATATAAAGAACAAAGTTGGACTGCTGATATGAGATATCTAAATAGTTGTTCCGTATTAGGATGAGTGAAGGCACGTCTGTACAAACTCATGTCCTGAAGATGATCGATTTAATCACTCATTCGAGATAGTTGGATTTTATAATGAATGGTGAGCTTAGTCAAGATTTGATCTTGTAATCACTCCTTGATTCTTTCTCATAGTTTGTCATAAATTATCATATGAACAAACTGAACGTCAAGTTGCCTGAGCTACTCAATATGTTGAAGACAGCAGAGAGCCATTTCAAAGGTGATAAGGCTCCTGTTTTTCTTATAGATAAGATTTTCAAGAAAAAAGATAGGAAGGATTCTAAGAAAAAGATGTACCCTAAAACTAGCATCTTGAAGAAGAAGGCGAAGAAGGTTTCCGCCAAGGGTACTTGTTATCAGTGCGGTAAGGAAGGGCACTGAAAGAGGAACTGTGAGGAATACCTTGCAAGTTTGAAGCACAAGAAAGTAAGTGTTGCTAAAAATTTGTATATGATACAAATAAACTTATCATTAAGTACTTCTACTTCAGATTCTTAGGTATTAGATACCACCTGTAGTTCACACATTTGTAAATCATTGCAGGGTCTGTAGGATATAAGAATTTTGAATGAAGGTGGCTTCGTACTGTTCGACGCTAGTGAAGAGTCCATCCAGGCCGAAGCCATAAGAATTAGACTGTTGAAGTTGCCTTCGGGAAAAATTTTGAAATTGAAAGACTGTTACTATGTTCCAAATATTGTTAGAAATATTATTTTTGTATTTGTATTACTGGAACAAGATTTTAAAATAAAAAGAAAAGGCAATGGTTGCTCTATTTATTTATCTAATGAATGTTATGGTAATGCTTTTTTAGATAATGATCTTTCATTCTTGTTACTTAATGATAATGTTCTTCATGTTAATCAAATAAAAAAAAGAAAGAGAGAAGATGTGAATGTCACATATCTCTGGTACTGCCGACTTGGTCATATCAATGAGTTAAGGATTAACAAGTTATATAAAAAAAAGTTCTTTGATCCTTATGATTTTAAATCATATGAAACTTATAAATTTTATCTCATGGATAAGATGACCACGACTCTATTTACTAGACATGAAGATAGGGTGAGTGATATTTTGGATCTTGTACATACTGATATTTATAGTCCAATATCGACTCAATCCAGAGATGGATACTCCTACTTCATCATATTTACTAATAATTTATCTAGATTTGGATATATGTATTTATTGAAATACAAATTCGAATCTTTTGATAAGTTTAAGGAGTACCAAAAAAGGTTGAGAAACAAACTAGTAAGAGTATCAAGGCTCTTTGATCTGATCGAGGAGGAGAATACTTAACTAGTAAGTTTCTTGATCATTTAAAGAAAAATAAAATTCTCTCTCAATGGATACCTTACACTCCATAATTAAATGGTATCATAGAAAAAAAGAATCATACCTTATTAGATATGGTGCGGTCGATGATGTGCTTCACAGATCTTTCGATCTTTTTCTGGAGCCATGCCTTAGAGACTGCCACACATGTTTTAAACAGGATATCTTGTAAATCTATGCCTAGTACACCATATAATATATGGAGAGGTAGAAAATCTAATCTTAAGTATCTTAAGATTTGGGACTGTCCTACTTATGTCAGAAATACTGAAGGACATAAGCTAAGTGCTAGGTCGGATGAATATAGATTTGTAGGTTATTCTAAGGAGGGTATAGGATACTACTTCTATTATCCTACTCAACAAAAAGTATTTGTTAGTAGACATGCCACTTTTTTGGAGAAAGAGTTCATCCAAGAAGGGGGCAATGGGAGGACAGTTGAGCTTGAGGAAGTTCAAGACCTACAGTCTATCCAGAAACAACATATGGAAAGTCCATAAGTTGATCCTTAACCTGATGTGTCCATTGTTGAGGTACAGCCACAACACACACCTCTTCTCCAAAGGTCAGATAAAGTACGTAATGTACCACTCAGGTATGAGTTTGTTATTGAGCATAATAACTCATCCCACATCATTGAGAATGATGATTCCACGACCTAGCCTATTCGAAAGTAGTCATGAGTTGTGACTCTGATAGATAGCTTGAGACCATGAAATTCGAAATGAACTCAATGTATGCCAACCAAATTTAGACTTTGTTTGATGCACCTGAGGATGTGATCCTAATAGACTGTAAACGGATCTTCAAGAAGAAGATTGAAGCAGATGGCTAGGTAGAGACCTATAAGGTCAGACTGGTGGCAAAAGGTTTCAGACAAAGGCAAGGTGTTGACTATGAAGAAATTTTTTTGTCTATAGCCATACTCAAGTCTATTCAGATCATGCTTGCTATAGCTGCATACCATGACTATGAGATCTGACAGATGGATGTCAAGATTACTTTTCTCAATAAAAATCTTGAGGAAGAAGTCTATATGACTCAGCCAGAGAGATTTATCTCCAATAGGAGGGTAAATCAAGTATGCAAGCTAAAAAAATTCTTTTATGAATTAAAGCAGGCATCGAGGAGTTGGAACATTCATTTTAATGAGACAGTCAAATCATTTGGCTTTATCAAAAATATAGATGAATCATGTGTGTACAAGAAGATAAGTGAGAGTGCCATTATCTTCTTGATCTTGTTTGTGGATGATATATTGCTTATTAGGAATGATATCTGTATGTTGCAATCGATCAAGACCTGGCTATCGTAAAAGTTTTTCATGAAAGACTTGGGTGAAGCATCCTATATACTTAGTATAAAGATCTATAGGGATAGATCGAAAAGGATGCTTGGCTTGACTCAGTCTAGGTATATAGATCTTATGTTGAAGAGATTCAACATGGAAAGAAGTAAAAGAGGTTACTTATCCATGAGTCATGACATACAACTCTCTAAGAAGATGTCTCCTAAGACACCTGAAGAGAAAAATAGAATGAGTTCTATTCTTTATGCTTCGACTGTAGAATCGATTATGTATGCTATGCTATGTACCAAACTTGATGTGGTTTATATCTTGAACATTATGAGCAGATTTCAGACAGATCCAATGGAGGATCATTGAAAAGCTATGAAAAATATTCTTAAGTACTTAAGAAGGACTAGAGATATTTTTCTTATATATGGTGGATCTGATTTGAAACTGAAAGGCTTCACAAATTCTAATTTTCAATCTAATCTGGATGATAACAAATCTATATTTGGATATGTGTTCACCCGTATGGTGGTGCAATGAGTTGGAAAAATTTTAAATAGCAAACTGTTGCTGATTCAGTCACTGAGACCGAGCATATAGCTGCTAGTGAGGCTGCTAAGGAGGTCATCTGGATGAAAAAATTTATCTCAGAGTTGGGTATGATTCCTGAAATTGAACAATCGATACCTCTTTATTATGACAATACTGGGACAGTTGCTCAAGCTAAGGAACGAAGGTCTCATCACAAATCCAAGCACATCCTAAGGTGGTTCTACCTCATTCAAAAGATAGTCGAAAGATACGATGTGATTGTAGAGCGAGTTGACACCAAGAATAATATAGTAGATCCATTCATTAAGGTCTTATCATTACAGCAGTTTGACCGCCATCTAGATTGCATAGGCATCAAGTATAGGGGTGATTGGCTTTAGTACAAGTGAAAGATTGAAAGAATAATGCCTTATAAGCCAATCGTATATATGATGCAATAGAATATTTTTTTATATTTTATCTTTCAAACTCATGTATTTGATATTATTTATTAATAAAATTAGACATTTTGATTCATTATATGTTGTATCTTATACTTGTTTAAGATTATAATGAACCTTATAGATTAGGACAATAGTTTTAGGGTTATGATGAGATCATGTCAGTGAGACCTAAATCCTTGATAGCCCTAATCTAAAATATTTTCAATCGTTGGTTCATTGAATCAGAGATCGATGATACCGATAAGACTGGCACATCCTATGTATTCTCGATGGAGAGGGTGGTTAATCTCACAACCACTTGTGTAGTGATACTAATACAAGGATGTGGATGCTCATTAGAGAATGAGTTTACTGAATTGACTTATAAGAAAATATCTAATGGAGTTTTATTTATATGTCAGCAGGTCGTTCTCTAATGGGAGTTGTGCAAGTCATCTTTAGATCTGAGATCACCATGATACCTTGTGTACAAGAATCCATAGTTTGGTTCATTCTCTAGCTTGATTTTCTGATCCTTATGTAGAATGTTCTTGATATGATGAAGTGTGCATGGAGGTCGTGACGGTCAATAAGAGATCGATTACTCCTAATAAAGGGAGCGAACTGTTAGATGAGTGTCCTAGAAGCTAATTGTTGACTGACATATTTTATAATTCTAGGGCTTAACTTTATACTTATAATACTTTTATTATTAATAAAGAGTATTTTTATTTCAATCATGTTTATATGTCCATAATTTATCTTAAAAATTAACAAAGATGATTTTATATATTTTTAAAGGTATTAAGAATTTGAGAGATATATTATTAGTGGTTAGTTTCTAAATACTCCTGATCAAATGATCATCATGGAGGATAGTGATCAATCCATTTAAGATCGATGCATGAATCACCTCTCTTCTGGACAGATGAGTCTCGGATCTGCAGTATAGGGATACTGAGGTGAGAGTGTAGGTGGTTGTTAGAGAACAAATTGCACTGAGTATGACCAACATAAAAAACTATTTGGATGTCTACTCACTCATCAATGGTTGTCTCGATACTGTACTGGTATGAGTGGTCTTTTGACCTACAGTGTCATCGACTATTCACAGTAAGGATATTGAGTTTGACTGCACGTTCTCTTGATCCCTAACCATTTGGATCCTTACTGTGTATGTTGGCTATAGTAGGTTCAGATTCATTATTAGGAGTAGGATGCACCTAGATGGAATCCATCAATCTTGATAGATGTAACATCCAGCCCATTGGGCCTTAAACCCAGCCCACAAAAAAAAAAAAAAATGAAGAAGACTCCCGTAGGGAGTCTTCTTCTCCTGACCGGCTCCTAATCGGAGTCGGAAACCTCATCGGAGAGGAGTCAAACTCCTCTCCTGCGGTTCTATTTAAAGGGGAGACCCTTCTCCCTTCTTTCTACTAAAAAATTTTGGAGCGAAACGGCGAAGATCGTCGGAAATCGCTCGCAGAAACCGTCACTGTGCCCACCGCAATTCCTCACCGAAGAGGTCACTAGAGCTCGAGATAAGCATGTGGTTCTCTTCCTCTTTGCTCTCCCTTCCTTCCCATGCCGGTGTGCACGCTCGTCGGTGATCGAAGTCGTCAGATTTTGTCGTGGGAGAGGTTTCAATTTTTTTTTGGTTTTCAGACGTCGGTGGTCATCGCCGGCCATCAGTTTGGGACCCTTGGGATGGCGGTGCACTCTTCTTCGACTGCCAGCCATTCCCATGCCGGTCGGTCGTCGGTCGGCCAACCGTATGAGGGGACCATTCAGTCCCCTGTTTCATTTTTTTTCACCCAGGGGAGGCCACGGGAAGAAGTAGAAGAAGGAAGAAAAAAAGAAAAAGAAAAGGAAAAAGAAAAAAGAAAAGAAAAAAAAGGAAAAAGGAAAAAGGAAAAAAGAAAAGAAAAAAAGAAAAGAAAAAAATAAATAAATAAATAAATAAATAATAAAATAAAAATGATAGAGAGTTTCTCGCTCTTCTCTCTCTTCTCTCTCTTCTTTCAGTCTGAACCCTTACTTTCTCTCTCTAGAATTGGACTTTCTCTCTCTACTTTCTCTCTCTAGATTATTTCTCTCTCTTGATGGATTTCTCTCTCCAAATTTATCCTTCTAAGATTAGCGTAGTGAAAGGCTTCATTTTGATGATTTTGAACGAGTTTAGGGAAGAGTCTGATTTTAAGTGAGGTTTTGATTTAGAATTTGTTTAGATTTAATTTTGAATTAAAATTAATATAAAAATATAATTTTGAATAATAGGCACTGAAGAATCTCCTAGAAGTTAGTCAATCTATTCATTCAGTGTTCTGTGAAAGGTAAGTAATGAATCATCTTCTCGAGATATTTTATATTTATTCTGAAAATAAATAATTATTCTCTGAAATTATGCATGATTTATGAAATTATATTTTGAAAAAAAAGTGCTTTTGAAATATTATGGTACGTCGATTATGCACATGTTCAGTAAAAAATTATGACATATTATGATACAAAAGTATTTTGATACAGATGGGATTTATGCTCTCAGCCTAACTATGTTTCAGTGAGCCCCGCCAGTGGGGATTATACGTTGGTACTCAGTGTGTTGGGAAATGTGTCCCAAAAAGCCAATCGTCAAGCTGTTGACGGTTGAGCAACCAAGTATTGTAATTGATTTGTTAATAAATAAAATATATTTGACATTTTCATCATAAGCTTTCATCTTCTAATGAACTCCGTTGTTATGATGAAGTCCTTAGGACTATTTAAGTTCGATAAAGAGAGGATTTATCGATTAGTCCTTAAAACTGTTCACGACCAAATGATAGGCTGTTAATAAGGACGACAGCTTCTATCAAGCATAGGTCGCTGTAGGCCATATGGGTTGGTTGTCCTCTTAACCAAGGAGTGTGGAGACACTGGTATGGCATACAGGTGAGATGTAAGGGTACATCGTCATTGAACGTGACCAACTCCAGAGCATTCTGCTGTCGAGAATGTCTCTGATGGGATATAGGTATAAATGTCCCTTAGACTTGAGATCGCCTCATTGACTTGCAAGCAACTCACTGTGCTTTGGTACTGGACTAACTAAATTTCTAATTCAGGGACGGAAGGCTTCTGGGCACAGTCAAGTACTTGCGAAGTCAGAGTGTGATCGAGATGGGATTGACCACTCCAAGAGTTGGAGAAGAATGAGTCGCTGTATTTCAATTTAGCAAAACCTTGGCCAGGGTAATCCATCAGATGGATTTGATATTTTGAAATACAATGTGGACAACCTGATCAGAGTTGACAGTTGAGCTCTGGGGTGTCCTATGATTATTTTGGTCAAGGGGATGAATTATATAAAAACTATATCCGCATGGGTTCTAAGGATGTTGTTCTACACATTCGACCTATCCGGACGTCGGGTACCATTGCTAGATGGTCACTTCGATTGGTATAGGAATTTGTTTCTATGCTACCGGCTTAGGTTCGGACCTATGAGGTCACACACATTAGAGTTCATGATCCGATCGGATGGTTGATCAACGATTAAGAATCATTATAGGGTTAAATAATCAATACGATTGACATTTAACCCAGTGCAAGTGTTGCAGGAGGATCGATTAGCAATTTGATTACTAATTAGCTTAATTTGATTAAGCCAATGGGCTGAGATTAAGTCTAATTAAATATGATTTAATTAGATTTGGTTTGGGCTTGATTGGATCAAGTCCAATTGGTTTATTGGATAAGCCAAGTGCAAGGAAAGACTAGTCCTAGTTCAACTAGGACTCGGGTCAATCTAATTTCTAATTTGATTAAAAAATTAAATCAGATTTAAATCTAATTTAATCTGATTAAATTAGATTCTTAATTAGGTTAAGACCTATTTTAATTGGGTTGATCTAATTTTGATTTGATTTGGTTTGAGAAACCAAATTAAAACAAGTCATGAGACAGAATCCTAGTAGGACTAGGATTCCACCTTGCGCCACATAAACCTTCTCCACGCCCTCTCTCTTATTCAACGCCAATCTCCACTTATTTTGTGCAACAAAAGCCCTCTCCCAGATCTCTCTCACGTTCACAAAAGGTCTCCTCTCTTCTTTCTTACATGGAAGGTGATTTGGATCAAATCTAAAAGGAATAAGTTTGGATTTCGAATTCTATGAGATAGAGTTTTAGAAATTCAAAACTCTTTCAATTTTGCACCGAATTTATCCAAATTTTTTTTGAAATTTTTGTGGCTTTTAGGGTTTACATTGTACACCCTTTTCTGGTAATCTATGCACAAAAATATGGAGGAGGTGCTCAAGAGTTGGGCGTCCCTTAACTTGCCATGTTTGGATAAGCCTTGACTAGGTGTTTGACCTAGACAAGGACTCTATCATATCTCTCTATATAAGACGAGTTTCTTTGTGAAATTTTAAGGAGAGATAGATATTTAAGAGGCCTTTCTGCCATCCAAAAATCAGATAGAAATACCTTTGGGTCGTGGAGATATAAAAGATGCAAGTTTGGGTGTCTAGAGAGAAAAACGTGAAGAAGAAGAGGGTCTTCTTCTTGGGTTTTTATTTTCATATCTTTCCTCCTTCCATCTTGAGTTTCCTGAGAGTGTCTCAGATCTGAAACTCCTCCTTCTACTTTCCATCTTTGGAAGAGTCCAAATCAAGAAGAAGGAGGCACCTGATCAACCATCAAAGAAGGATCAGCGCAGTACTAGCATACTGTGCTGATTTCTTGAAGCAGGACTTCTGATCGAGATTCGTGGGCTTGTGTGGACGACTCCTAGAGGCCGGACGCATGTGCGGCTTGCAACATCATCCTTAAGCCCGGATCAGCGAGGTTAGAGCATCTAACTTGCAAGATAATAGATCTGATCTATTATTTAATACATACATTAGATGTAGCTAGTATAGAAACATGTTGATATGATCAACATGTAGTTCATACTATATTTATATATATTTTAATTTTTGATTTAATGCTATGTAATAATCATGTAATAGGATCTTAGATCTAGGGATTTTTTGATCTTAAAAAATAAATTTTGATTTATTTTAGTCTTCCGCTGTATGATCTTGAAAAAGTTTCAAGATCTAACCCTGAAACCCTAGATCTGGTTCCTTCAATTGGTATCAGAGCCTAGGTTCTTTATTACATGATTATTTATACATGCTTAGATTATTTTTTAGATTAGATCTAATTTATAATCTGATTATTAAATCTGAAATTAAAATTTTAGATCAATCACAAACTGCAAGGTTGTCCTGCTGTAAGGTTTACCCCTTACAGTGCAAAGGTTGTCCTAGTTTGTGTAGATCTATCTTTAATCATAAATTTGTTAGATATGATCTAGATTAAATTTATGATTTATTAGATTTAAAAGATGTTTAAATCTGAAATAAAATCTCTTTGTTAATAATTTTTATGCAAAGAAATTATTTAAAGTTGAAATTGTTTCAATTACATGAACCTGTTTAGATTAGATCTAAAGTAGTTTCATATTTATTTCACTTGCATCTTGATTATGAATCAAACATGCAATATGATTGGTAGAATTATATTGTAAAATTATTTTACAAATATAAAAATTATTTTTTGAAAAGCTGAACCCAACCCTCAGCCCAAAACTTAATTAAGAATTAAGAAGTTGTTTGATTAGGTTCTAGGATTGTGAATTGAAGAACCTAAGACACAAATCATAACACATTGGGTTAATGGGTTAGTGAAAATTAGGTCCATTAATTGGGTTAGACCTATGGTTAGATTAAAGATGGACTTAATTAGAGAATTGACTAAATCTAATCAATTGTTGACTTAGATTAGGTCAAGGATTCTCTAGATCAATTACAATAGTTGTAGTTGGTCAAGTCCATGTCTTTAACGAGAACCAAATGGACTTGATTCTTGGCTAAGCGGTCTAGCACGAACTGTTAGGTTGATCTAATCGAAACTAATTAAACCAGTTGGTGTCTAAGGTAAACCAGATCGATGGTTTTTAATTGGGAGCCCGCTTACCTAGCCATTCATGATGGTGTCTAAGGCAAGTTTTGGCAGACCCTCCCACTGATCGAACTTACCTGGCCTCTTGGTGAAATTATGTTTTGATCGGATCACTTGACTATTCGAGCTGACCCATGTCAGCTAGGTAAATCAGTGTGACTGATTTAGGTGCTCCTAGACCAGCCCTTTTAATGGTCTCCCTTAAGCTGACTTGGTGAAGTCAGTGGGAGGATCATGATAAGCTAGTTCATCTGACCTCATCCTCTATATTATTTAATCCTCTAAAATTATTAGGTCCTTAAAATGATAAAGTTATGGAGATAACTAAGTCATAGCCTCCCATTAAGGTGTTTGATAATGAGTCCATGAACTCAATAATCATTGCAGACCCAAAGGCCTGGTGCTTGTTGACTAATGGAATTATCACTCATTATATGATGACTTGGAAGTGTCTCTCTAATGGTGGTTAGGTGAGCCAACCAAAGTTGGGCTTAATCATTCGTTGGTTAGATACACCAAGTATGATCATGTTAATGGTTGGACCTAACCGGATCCTTACAGTGGAGGCCAAAGCCTACTGATTAGGTTTCTGGGGCAAAATTAAAATTACTAGAAATTGTTTAGAGAAATAATTGGTTATGAACCTACCCTTAGATGTACATGGGTTGGCCAACCAAAGTTGGGCTTGTGTGCAGTCTAAGTGGATTCTAGTACCCGCTAAGGAATTAGGGTAATTCCTCAAATTGAAGGTAGAGGCTACCAATTCGAATAAAATAGTGGGAGAAACCTTTTGATTAAAGTCCAAATCTTTAGGTTTAATGAATCAATTACTAATTAGGTTATGGTTTTCTTTTGTGCAGATATGGCCACTTCCCTATCGCTCTGATCATTGTTGGACAATGATAAGTTGGTGGGATCCAATTTTGGTAGCTGGTACCGAAAGTTGAAGATAGTCCTGGAGCATGAACGGATCCTATATGTGATAATGGATCCTGCACCTGAGGAGCCAGCTGTCAATGCACGTGGAACAGTCAGAGACACTTACCAGAAGTGGCTCAGTGACCGGACCACGGTGCGCTGTATCATGCTGGCTGCTATGAGCGACGAGTTCAGTCGCAGATTCGAGACGGCTCAGCCAAAGGATATGCTTCAAGTGTTGGAGGATGCCTTTGGCACACCCGATGATGTGGAGAGGCACAAGACTAGTTGTGCCATCTTCAACGCCAAAATACGGGATGGTGCCTCTGTCACTGATCATGTATTGTACATGATCGAGCTGATGGAACGATTGAGCAAGCTCGGCTTTCCCTTGCATGAGCAGCTTGGTAAAAATGCAATATTGAACTCGCTGCCCAAGTCTTATCTCCTATTCCTCACTCATTATAGAATGACAAAGCCTGAAGAGAACTACCATGGGTTACTGGGGTTGCTTCAGAACTTTGAGAAGGATCACCAACTCCTCAAGGAGTCGGTGAACTCAGTGGGAGGTTCATCTTTTGGTTCTCGACCCTTTGAGAAAGGAAAGAAGAACAAGAAGAAGAAAGTCAAGAAGGTGCAAGTTCAGGCTGGGACATCTGTGCAAAGCCAGACCAAAAAGATCAAGCCTGATAAGAGTCTATTCTACTGGCAAGCACCCTAGATTAGATAGTGTGTCAAATATCTACTTATGGCATTGGAGGCTAGGTCATATAAATAAGAACAGAATAAACAGGTTGACTCAAGAGGGAATCCTCAAAGTCAGTGATTGTGAATCACTTGCAACCTGTGAGTTCTGTCTTCTTGGTAAAATGACCAAGTCACCTTTTACTGGAAAAGGTGAGAGAGCTACTGAGCTCTTGGGCCTAGTACATACTGATGTATGTGGGCCCATGAGCACCAGTGCTAGAGGTGGATATTTCTACTTCATAGCTTTCACGGATGACCTATACCTATATGGATATGTCTATCTGATGAAACATAAGTCGGATTCATTTGAAATGTTCAAACGATTCTGAAGTGAAGTAGAAAAATAAACTGGAAAGAGTATTAAAACTCTTCGATCTGATCGAGGAGGAGAATACCTTTCTAGTGAATTTCTCACATATCTAGGAGAGAATGGGATTCTCTCCCAATGGACTCCTCCAGGAACACCACAGCATAATGGTGTGTCTGAAAGGAGGAATCGGACTCTGTTAGACATGGTCCGATCCATGATGGGTTTTGCTAGCTTGCCGATATCCTTCTGGGGATATGCACTCGAATCGGCTTGTTATCTATTAAATAGGGTTCCAAGTAAGTTTGTAATTAAGACTCCATATGAGATATGGACGGGACGTAAGCCAGCACTTTCACACCTTAGGGTCTGGGGGTGCCCGACCTATGTCAAACGATTAATCACAGACAAACTTGGACCTAGATCTGACAAATGCTCATTCATAGGGTACCCCAAAGAGACAAAAAGATATTTTTTCTACCATGCTGATGAACAAAAGGTGTTCGTCAGCCTTAAGGCAATCTTTTTAGAAAAGGAGTTCCTTGGTGAAGGAACCGTTGCCTCTAAGGTTGAACTTGATGAAGTTCAACAGGTAGAAGGACCGACACCAATAGCTGAACCTGAGTCGGATATGATTAGATCAGATCTGGAGCCCAATATACCTGTACCATTAAGGCGATCCGGTAGAGTACCGCGTCAGCCGGACAGATACTATGGTTTCTTGGTCTGGGACGGTGATCCCATCGAACTTGATGAGAATAATGAGGATCCGATCACCTATATGGATGCTATGCAGAGACCTGATTCCGAGAAATGGCTTGAAGCCATGAAATCCGAAATGGAGTCCATGAAGGTCAACGATGTATGGACATTGGTTGACCCACCTAAAGGGGTTAAACCCATTGGGTGTAAATGGGTCTTCAAAAGGAAGAGGGGCGCAGACGGAAAGGTGGAGACCTATAAAGCCCGTCTGGTTGCCAAGGGGTATCGTCAACGTTATGGTATTGACTATGACGAGACATTTTCTCCTGTGGCAATGCTCAAATCTATTCAGATAATGCTTGCAATAGCTGTCCATCTAGATTATGAGATCTGGCAGATGGATGTAAAGACAGCTTTTCTTAATGGAGAGCTGACCGAAGAGGTGTATATGATACAACCTGAGGGGTTTACATCCACAGATGAGTCCAAGGTGTGCAAGCTTCAGAGATCCATTTATGGATTGAAGCAAGCTTCTCGGAGTTGGAACATGCGTTTTGATAAGGTGATCAAAATGTATGGCTTCATTAAGAATGGAGAAGAGCCCTGCATCTATAAATGGGCAAATGGTCCAGTTGTGGTATTCCTTATCTTGTACGTGGATGACATTCTCTTAATCGGGAATGACATCCCCGCACTACAGGGAATAAAAGTTTGGTTGTCATCACAGTTCTCCATGAAGGACTTGGGTGAAGCATCCTACATCCTAGGGATGAAGATCTATAGGGATAGATCTAAAAGGATGCTTGGGTTATCCCAGTCCATGTACATAGATACTGTGCTGAAGAGGTTCAGCATGGAGAATTCCAAGAAGGGCTATCTATCGATAGGCCAAGGAATTTCTCTCTCTAAGAAGGATTGTCCGACAACTCCTGAAGAGAGAGAGCGTATGAGTAGAGTCCCATATGCTTCAGCCGTGGGATCTATCATGTACGCCATGACATGTACAAGACCAGATGTGGCATACTCACTAGGAGTAGTGAGTAGATACCAATCTGATCCTGGAGAAAACCACTGGAAAGTGGTTAAAGCCATCCTTAAGTATTTGAGAAATACTAAGGACCAATGGTTGATTTATGGTGAGTCAGATCTGAAACTTGTGGGGTTCACAGACTCTAGCTTCCAATCTGACCATGATGACAGCAGGAGTGTGTCGGGTTATATCTTTACTCTGAATGGTGGAGCCATCTGCTGGAAGAGTTCCAAGCAGCATACTGTGGCAGACTCTGTTTGTGAAGCAAAGTATATCGCAGCATCAGATGCCGCGAAGGAAGCTGTGTGGCTGAGGAAATTCATCAACGAGCTCGGAGTAGCACCCTCCCTCGATGGTCCGGTCCTGCTCTACTGCGACAGCACTGGTGCCATAGCTCAGGCGAAGGAACCCAAAGCACATCAGCGGACGAAGCACATCTTGCGCCGCTTCCACCTGGTCCGAGAGATCGTGGATCGAGGTGACGTCGACCTTCAGAAGATCGATGGAAAGGAGAACCTAGCCGACCCCTTCACTAAAGCCCTGGCAATAAAGGAGTTCGACAATCACAAGTCGAAGATGGGTATTAGATACTGTGCCGAGTGGCTTTAAGACAAGTGGGAGTTGTTGGGAAATGTGTCCCAAAAAGCCAATCGTCAAGCTGTTGACGGTTGAGCAACCAAGTATTGTAAATGATTTGTTAATAAATAAAATATATTTGGCATTTTCATCATAAACTTTCATCTTCTAATGAACTCCGTTGTTATGATGAAGTCCTTAGGACTATTTAAGTTTGATAAAGAGAGGATTTATCGATTAGTCCTTAAAACTGTTCACGACCAAATGATAGGCTGTTAATAAGGACGACAGCTTCTATCAAGCATAGGTCGCTGTAGGCCATATGGGTTGGTTGTCCTCTTAACCAAGGAGTGTGGAGACACTGGTATGGCATACAGATGAGATGTAAGGGTACATCGTCATTGAACGTGACCAACTCCAGAGCATTCTGTTGTCGAGAATGTCTCTGATGGGATATAGGTATAAATGTCCCTTAGACTTGAGATCGCCTCATTGACTTGCAAGCAACTCACTGTGCTTTGGTACTGGACTAACTGAATTTCTAATTCAGGAACGGAAGGCTTCTGGGCACAGTCAAGTACTTGCGAAGTCAGAGTGTGATCGAGATGGGATTGACCACTCCAAGAGTTGGAGAAAAATGAGTCGCTGTATTTCAATTTAGCAAAACCTTGGCCAGGGTAATCCATCAGATGGATTTGATATTTTGAAATACAATGTGGACAACCTGATCAGAGTTGACAGTTGAGCTCTGGGGTGTCCTATGATCATTTTGGTCAAGGGGATGAATTATATGAAAACTATATCCGCATGGGTTCTAAGGATGTTGTTCTACACATTCGACCTATCCGGACGTCGGGTACCATTGCTAGATGGTCACTTCGATTGGTATAGGAATTTGTTTCTATGCTACCGGCTTAGGTTCGGACCTATGAGGTCACACACATTAGAGTTCATGATCCGATCGGATGGTTGATCAACGATTAAGAATCATTATAGGGTTAAATAATCAATACGATTGACATTTAACCCAGTGCAAGTGTTGCAGGAGGATCGATTAGCAATTTGATTGCTAATTGGCTTAATTTGATTAAGCCAATGGGCTGAGATTAAGTCTAATTAAATATAATTTAATTAGATTTGGTTTGGGCTTGATTGGATCAAGTCCAATTGGTTTATTGGATAAGCCAAGTGCAAGGAAAGACTAGTCCTAGTTCAACTAGGACTTGGGTCAATCTAATTTTTAATTTGATTAGAAAATTAAATCAGATTTAAATCTAATTTAATCTGATTAAATTAGGTTTTTAATTAGGTTAAGACCTATTTTAATTGGGTTGATCTAATTTTGATTTAATTTAGTTTGGGAAACCAAATTAAAACAAGTCATGAGACAGAATCCTAGTAGGACTAGGATTCCACCTTGCGCCACATAAACCTTCTCCACGCCCTCTCTCTTATTCAACGCCAATCTCCACTTATTTTGTGTGACAAAAGCCCTCTCCCAGATCTCTTCCACGTTCACAAAAGGTCTCCTCTCTTCTTTCTTACATGGAAGGTGATTTGGATCAAATCTAAAAGGAATAAGTTTGGATTTCGAATTCTATGAGATAGAGTTTTAGAAATTCAAAACTCTTTCAATTTTGCACCGAATTTATCCAAATTTTTTTTGGAATTTTCATGGCTTTTAGGGTTTACATTGTATACCCTTTTCTGGTGATCCATGCACGAAAATATGGAGGAGGTGCTCAAGAGTTGGGCGTCCGTTAACTTGCCATGTTTGGATAAGCCTTGACTAGGTGTTTGACCTAGACAAAGACTCTATCATATCTCTCTATATAAGATAAGTTTCTTTATGAAATTTTAAGGAGAGATAGATATTTGAGAGGCCTTTCTGCCATCCAAAAAGTAAAGAGAAATACCTTTGGGTCGTGGAGATATAAAAGATGCAAGTTTGGGTATCTAGAGAGAAAAACGTGAAGAAGAAGAGGGTCTTCTTCTTGGGTTTTTGTTTTCATATCTTTCCTCCTTCCATCTTGAGTTTCCTGAGAGTGTCTCAGATCTAAAACTCCTCCTTCTACTTTTCATCTTTGAAAGAGTCCAAATCAAGAAGAAGGAGGCACCTGATCAACCATCAAAGAAGGATCAGCGCAGTACTAGCATATTGTGCTGATTTCCTGAAGCAGGACTTCTGATCGAGATTCGTGGGCTCGTGTGGACGACTCTTAGAGGCCGGACGCGTGTGCGGCTTGCAACATCATCCTTAAGCCCGGATCAATGAGGTTAGAGCATCTAACTTGCAAGGTAATAGATCTGATCTATTATTTAATACATACATTAGATGTAGCTAGTATAGAAACATGTTGATATGATCAACATGTAGTTCATACTATATTTATATATATTTTAATTTTTGATTTAATGCTATATAATAATCATGTAATAGGATCTTAAATCTAGGGATTTTCTGATCTTAGAAAATAAATTTTGATTTATTTTAGTCTTCCGCTGTATGATCTTGAAAAAGTTTCAAGATCTAACCCTGAAACCCTAGATCTGGTTCCTTCACAGTGGACCTTGCCAGTGGGGGTTGTGAGCTGGTATTTAGTGGACCCTACCAGTGGGGGTTGTGCGCTGGTGTTTGTGGACCTTGCCAGTGGGAGTTATGCGCTGGTATTCAGTGGACCCTGCCAATAGGGGTTAAACGTTGGTCATAGTCGAGGCTGTTGAGTTACGAGTGTTTTGAATCGAATCGAATTTATGATTATATTATATATGAATATTTGAAAAGATTGGATTTGTATAAAATCAGCATGAAATATATTTTTATGTTTATTTGCAGTATTGTTCTTGAAAATTATATAATATCTAAAATATCTAATTGAGATATTTGTTACTTATTGGGCTGTCTAGTTCATTATCTTTCTTTCTATTTTTCAGATTCAGATAATTAATTATGAGCGTAGGAAGAAATATTGGGACAGAGCTTTTAGAGGCGAGATTTAGCATTGTCAACTTCATTGAACTTAGATCTATTGTTTTATTTTTAGTAAAATTTTATTGGATGTAAGATATTTGATTTAATTACTTGAATTAAAATTGAATAATAATTATTTAAATTTATTCTGCTGTGATGCATTGATATCGTGATGAGATGCCTTGCATGCTTATGGAGAGAGTTCTTCATAAGTATGCGGCGATTGCTGCGGCCTCTTGCTCGCGATCTCGGGCCAGGGACGTGACAATAGAAAAAGAGAAGTCCTATACAATTTGCAAGACTGAGTTTTGAAAGATTTTGGCTAAAGCAAGTGTGAATACTGAAAAAAAAATTTCACGGGATTCACAAGTGAACCCAAGTCGAGTCAATCTAGCATATGACTGATGATGAGATTTGATGAGTTCTCCATGACCTCCATCAAGTCGGGACTCATGATAGAAGAACTAAATCACACGATAACTGCATCTAGAGGTTCATACTTTTATTTTATGAGATTGCTACTACATATTGCTAGATGTCACTAGTGGATTGTGGGATTCATTGGACATCGTCTTGATGATCGATGACCCTCGAAGGGCAAAGTTGAAATTATTTCAATCCATCGAAAGAAGTTTCGATGATATTGTGATGGAGATCACAATATATTTTACTATCAGATAGAATAAAATATATGGGGTCACACATTAAGAGATTTTATCTGGAATTAACCAATTGGACTTATGTAGTTCTAATTGGATTAGGAGTTAGTGAAATCCTATTGAGTTTAGGAGAACCATGCTAGCACATGGTTAAACCCAATTCTTCTCCGGACTTAGATTCCTTATTAGATAAGGATTGGATCAAGTCTATAGCCTTGAACCTAATCTAGATCCACTTTGATTTGGATTTACAGAGGCACCTATTTGAGGGCCCAAAAAAATTGGATCAAGCCAATTAATTGGCAAATAAATCTCCTTATTTTCTCCCTTGAAATTTTCTTTTTGGTAAGGATCATTTTTGGAAAGAGAAGAGGAGAGGAGGCACATGCCTCCTTTTCTTTTTTGGAATGTCCAAGGGGTGCATGCCCCTTTGGAGTTGGCGTGGAGAGAAAGAGAGTGGGGCTATGCCCCCTCTCTTGTGTGCACAAAAACCCTAAGGTGCGCCAAAGGTTGGCGCCCCATCTACTTGCCTTATGGGATGAGGGGCACCTCCTCACCTTACTTTATAAGATGTGGGCGCTCCTTCTACTTGTCATATAGGGTGTGGGCCTTTCCAATTGGATCTAATTTTCTTAGGAAGAAAATCAAATTAAAAGACAAGAGATGTTATGAGATAAGGACTAACCTTTTTAGCCTGCTTGAAGATTGATTTGGAACCAAAAAAAGATCTATTTAAGAGATAGTCTTCTAGGATTTATGAAATTATTGAATTATGAATTCAGATCTAAACCTCCTTCCCATCTCCACGCCATCCTTTCCTTCTCCTCTCTCTCTCCAACACCCTAGGGTTGGGCATCCCACCTTCCCACATGCCAAAGTGTTGGGTGATCTCTTCTATATTAAGAAAAAAGGAGATAGGTTACAGTTCAAGTGTTGACATCGTAGACAAAAATCAACGGTTGATCAAAGATCCAAAAGGCTGAGATTCATCTTGAAGAAGGTAGATCAAGAATGAAAAGAAAGGTTCAAGATTGATCTCGATGGATACCTATAAAGTTCAGATGCATGTGCGGCTCAAGAACCTTCAGATTTATGATCATCGATTGCGATGTATTTCAACCCGCGCAAGGTATTGAGATATGATCTCAATTTTTTTATTTTATTTTAGATTATATGTGTTGGGTATAAAATACCCACAGTCGGAACCCACGGCGGAACCGCCACCAGCAAGTGCAGCTCCGCCCGGACTCCTACGGGAGCCGGGCTCCACCGCCATCAGCAAGTACAGCTCCGCCCGGACTCCCACGGGAGCCGGACTCCGCCGCCATCAGCAAGAACAGCTCCGCCCGGACTCCTACGGGAGCCGGGCTCCGCTCTCAATATCAATTGCTGGTAAGCTCAATCCGGACTCCTATCAAGGCCGGACTTCACCCTTGACTTTGTTTGCAGCGCAGCTCCACCCGGACTCCTACGGGAGCCGGGCTCCACCGACGACATCAGCGCAGCTCCGCTCGGACTCCTACGGGAGCCGGGCTCCGCCGCCATCAGCAAGCGCAGCTCCGCCCGGACTCCTACGGGAGCCGGGCTCCACCGCCATCAGCAAGTACAGCTCCGCCCGGACTCCCACGGGAGTCGGACTCCGCCGCCAACATCAAAACAGCTCCGCCCAGACTCCTACGGGAGCCGGGCTCCGCTCTCAATATCAATTGCTGGTAAGCTCAATCCGGACTCCTATCAGGGCCGGACTTCACCCTTGACTTTGTTTGCAGTGCAGCTCCGCCCGGACTCCTACGGGAGCCGGGCTCCACCGACGACATCAGCACAGCTCCGCCCGGACTCCTACGGGAGTCGGGCTTTGCCGCCATCAGCACAGCTCCGCCTGGACTTCTATGGGAGCCGGGCTCCGCTCACGACGGCTCCGACCATTGCCGAGCTTCAATCGACAGATCCACGCCCCCTGACAGGACCTCAAAACGACCGTGACCCTGCTCCACCTCCTGTGGCGGACTCCATGCAGTATCATCATTCCCTGACAAGCCGCAGCAGCCATAGCCGCCCTGCTCCACCTCCTGTGGCGGACTCCGCACAGCTCCATTATCCCTCTGGCAGGCCACAGTAACGGCCACGAACCTGCTCCACCTCCTGCGACGGATACCATGCGATTCTCCTGACGACGGACGCTGCTCCACCCCTCATAACGGATTCCACGTGGCAAGTCGAGGTGATGCCCACGTGTCTGCTCCATTATCTTTCGCAATCAATTCCCCTGACCGTGGGCGGCCCACTACCAGGCGGTTACACACGTCGCCATCAGTCCGTTGCCTCCCCCGCCTATAAAAGGGGGGACTCAGATACGTTATTTTTTAAGCTCTTTTGCCTTATCTCAAAACTCTGCTAAATTCTCCGTTCGAGCACTCCATTCTTGTTGAGGCAGAGAACTGACTTGAGCATCGGAGGGTCTTGCCGGAGCAACCCCACCTCCAGTTTAGACTTCCCTTGCAGGTCCCAGCGGCGATCGCGGCTTCCTCAACTCCAGCTTCTCCGGCACAGGCGGATTTTTATACCAACAGGATTAGCGCTAGAGGAAGGGGCTGTGTCTTCGCAGCACCCTTGTTCTTGAAGGAGCGCTCAACGGAGCCACCTCCGGCCATCTCTCCGTCATCTACTTCTAATCCTCCCCCGCGAGATCGACACCCGATGCCTCCACGCAGGGCGTCCACCCGGCGGTCCACGGCCTCCACGGCCAGATCTCAGGCTCCGGCCTCCCCTCCCGTTTCTCAGCCAGCTCCTCCTCCCCCTCCGGCGACGGCGGTCGGCGCGGAGCAGTTTGACTTGCTGGCACAGCAGGTCAAGGGCCTCGTCGAGGCCGTACAGGCGATGCAGCAGCAGCCGCCGCAGGCGTCAGCGCATCCAGAAGGGGCATCTTCGGAATGCCAGAACCCGGCGGTGGGGCGGGCCACCTGGGCCAGCCGCCCCGTCCTTCCCGAGAAGGCGAATCCAAGGGTGGAGAGCCCTCAGTCGGACCACGACTCCACCCCTGGAAGATCCCTGCCCCCGTTCTGCCAAAGAACCCTCGAGACTCGAAGTCGAGAGGATTTCCTGGACCGGAGGCTCCAGGAGATGAACCGGCGGATCGAAGAACTCCGCCATGCGCCTCCCGCTTATGGTGAGGATATCTGCACTGACCCTCCCTTCTCCCAAATGATTATGCAGGAACCGATCCTGCCGAATTTGGTGGACCACCTGGAGGCCTTCCGAACGATGATGCTGCTTCATGGTGCCCCCGACGCCATCTTGTGCCGGGCTTTCCCGTCTACTTTGAAGGGAGCAGCAAGAAACTGGTACTCGGCACTGAAGCCGGGTACCATCTTCTCCTTCGACCAAATGAGCCACTAATTCGTGGCCCATTTTGTCAGCAGCCGACGTCCCCGGAAAGGTTCGGAGTCCCTCATCAACATCAAGCAGAGGGAAGGGGAGTCCATACGGGCCTACATCAACCGCTTCAACATCACGGCGTTGGAGGTCCGAAACTTGGACCAGTCGGTTGCCATGGCCGCCCTGAAAGGTGGCCTTCAGAAGAATGATCTCTTGTACTCCCTAGAGAAGAAGTACCCCAGAGATTTTGCTGATCTGCTGGCTCGGGCTGAAGGATACGCCCGAGCGGAAGAGGCCTTCAAAATGAAGGATGAAGAGACTGCGAGGGAGCGTCAGGCGGGAGATTCTGGCAAGCCCACAGTTGAGAAGAGGCCAAGGGAAGTCCGGCCTCGCTCCCGATCCCCTCCTGGGCACAAGCGCGCCCATACTCCACCCCGGGCATGCAGGCAGAGAAGCCCGGACAACAGGTTTCGGTAGGGTTCCCCGCCAGGGAAGTTCCGCAGCTACGCCCCCCTCAACGCCTCAAAGACTCAGGTACTGATGGAGGTCAGGGAGCTGATCCCTAGGCCGGAGAGGATGCGCACGCACCCCGAGAAGCACAACCCCAACAAGTTCTGCCTCTACCACCGCGACCACGACCACGACACCGAAGAGTGCATCCAGCTCCAGGACGAGATCGAGGAGCTCATCCGGCGAGGTCGGCTCCACAGATTCATCCGCCGCAGGCCTGAGGGTAGAGGAGACCGGCCAAGAGCCCTCCCACCGCCCGAACCGCAGAAGAGGGAGGAGCAGCCCGGGGACCGGCCTCCTATCGGGACCATCGACTCCATCGCCGGAGGGCCTCAAGGAGGAGTGGGAGAACTGTAAATGTATTGCTTATTGTTTCATTTTGAATCTACTTTTCTTTCTAGCTAACGCACTCCTCCTGCTTAACGCGGATGTATTATGACTGGATATGACCTCTCCAAAAAACAACGGCCATATCAGGAACAGGAGGAGAACCTCGTCCTGACATGAGCAAAGTCAAAGGCCCGATTCTTTTAGATCGGATGGGGGGAGAGGCCTTACAATACCCTAATGTGCCCCCACAGCCCTGTTAGGGACAGGAGGAAAACCTCGCCCTAACTTGAGCAAAGTCAAAGGCCCGGTTCTTTTAGACCGGATGGGGGGAGAGGCCTTGCAATGCCCTAATGTGCCCCCATAGCCATGTCAGGAACAGGAGGAGAACCTCGTCCTGGCATGAGCAAAGTTGAAGGCCCGGTTCTTTTAGACCGGATGGGGAGAGAGGCCTTACAACGCCCTAATGTGCCCCCACAGCCCTGTTAGGGACAGGAGGAAAACCTCGCCCTAACTTGAGCAAAGTCAAAGGCCCGATTCTTTTAGACTGGATGGGGGGAGAGGCCTTGCAACGCCCTAATGTGCCCCCATAGCCATGTCAGGAACAGGAGGAGAACCTCGTCCTGGCATGAGCAAAGTTGAAGGTCCGGTTCTTTTAGATCGGAGGGGGGAGAGGCCTTACAGCGCCCTAACGCGCCCCCACAAGCCAGGCTGATAACGAGAACCTCACGCCGGCTCAAGCAAAATGGAAGACCCAGACTCCTACGGGAGTCGGGTTCCGCCGCCAAGGTAAACTCCACCCGGACTCCTACGGGAGTCGGGTTCCGCCGCCAGGTAAATTTTCACCCGGACTCTTACGGGAGCCGGGTTTCGCCGCCAAGGTAAAGCTTCACCCGGACTCCTACGGGAGCCGGGTTCCGCCGCCAAGGTAAAGCTTCACCCGGACTCCTACGGGAGCCGGGTTCCGCCGCCATGTAAAGCTTCACCCGGACTCCTACGGGAGCCGGGTTTCACCGCCAAGGTAAAGCTTCACCCGGACTCCTACGGGAGCTGGGTTCCGCCGCCATGTAAAGCTTCACCCGGACTCCTACGGGAGTCGGGTTTCACCGCCAAGGTAAAGCTTCACCCGGACTCCTACGGGAGCCGGGTTCCGCCGCCAAGGTAAAGCTTCACCCGGACTCCTACGGGAGCTGGGTTCCACCGCCAAGGTAAAGCTTCACCCGGACTCCTACGGGAACCGGGTTCCGCCGCCATGTAAAGCTTCACCCGGACTCCTACGGGAGCCAGGTTCCGCCGCCAGGAAAGCTTCACCCGGACTCCTACGGGAGTCGGGTTCCGCCGCCACGGTAAACTTCACCCGGACTCCTACGGGAGCCGGGTTCCGTCCCCAAGAAAGACTTCGCCCGGGCTCCTAAGAAAGCCGGGCTCCATCCGCCGCTTCGCCAGCAAGGGTTAAAAATGGTGGCGAGGCTCGGCCACATGACGAGATCGGATGGAAGGGAAGAGCTCTTTCCCACGACAACCTCTAAGCCAAACAGGCCAAACAACGAGAAAGGGTCAACGAACGACAATATTGGTGCTACGCACGGACAAGGTGACACAAAATGTTTTTTCTCATTTTCGATATATGTACTACAGGGCCAGGACGGCCAGAAAAAGAGGGACAAAACGACAAGAAAAGAAAAGGGGGGCAGCTACAAAAAAGGGGTGACTACAAAAGAACTCTAAGGAGGTCCTGCTCCCTCTAACATAGGGTGATCACCTCCATCCCCCGACCAGG